>NC_134136.1:102356926-102660806 GCF_040939455.1 Microcebus murinus
GAAAAGAAAAAAAACTCCTCATCTCAAGCCATCCTCCTGCCTCAGCCTCCCAAGTAGCTGGAAGTACAGGCTCACACCACCACACCTGGCTAGTTTTAGTAGAGACGGGTCTCAGTCTTGCTCAGGCTGGCCTTGAACTCCGGAGCTCAAGCAGTCCTCCCGCCTTGGCTTCCCAGAGTTCTAGGGTTACAGGTGTGAGCCACTGCGCCCAGCTATAAGCTAAAACTTTGTTCAGAGTTCCCTGCATGATTCTGAGATTGCTTGTGCTCCAAGAGGCATTTGGTGAAAGATTTGGAGGGCAAAGGTTAAGCAGTAGCCATATTGGTTTTATGCTCAGAAAGTAGGAGCTGGGGCATCAGGTGCTGCTGAAGCTCATGAACATTTTTGCTTATGTGCTGGCTTACCTTATTGGAGTGGGATTGCAGCTGGGGCCACAACTGCTCCAGCTCTCCTTCAAATTTTTCTTCAGCTTCACTAACTCCATGAAAAAGAGCGTCCACTTTTAGAGGGCACTCATGTCATTGAAGTTGGAGGTTTGGAGGCAGTGAAAGATCAACAAGAGTTCCAGTCAGTCCTTGTGAGTTCCAGATATTCCTCATGGATTTTCATTTATCCTTGCTTCCCCCACTTCACACTCATCTTTCCTTTCTGACTGGCCTGATCACTTCAGGCTCTAGCACCCGAAGCAGAGGCAAAAGCCTTACTAAGACTGGCTAACAAGATCCCACAATTAAATAAGGCTTGGACCCTATTATAAGTCCCTTATTATATGTGTCTCACCCACAGTGTTTCTCATTCTCTGATTGAACCCTGAGTGATTCAACCTCTCCCACATGCTTTGGACTGAATAAATCACCAGGTTACTTGTACTTGGAAATTTGCCCTTTGGTGGAATTAAAGGCCCGTAAAAGAAGAGGTCAAACTTGGTGTGTGTGTGTGTGTGTGTGTGTGTGTGTGTGTGTGTGTATTTTCAATAAATAAATTGAAAAATAAAGTTATGAATATAGGTGAAAACCAAGATGGTGAAGTACTATTGCTCTTTGTTGTGCTTCACAGATATTGCAATTTTTACATATTGAAGGTTTGTGGCAATCCTGTGTTGAGCAAGTCTGTCAGTGCCATTTTTTCTAACAGTGCATGCTCATTTCAAGTCTCTGTGTCACATTTTGGTAATTCAACAATTCAAGATTTTTCATTATTATTATATCTGTTATGATAATCTGTGGTCAGTGATCTTCGATGTTACTATTGGAGTTGTTTTGGAGCACCATGAGCTGCACACATGTAAGACACAGAACTTAATCAACCAATGTAGTGTGTGTTCTGACTGTTCCACTGACCAGCTGTCCTCATATGTGTCTCCCTCTTCTCGGGCCTTCCTATTTCGTAAGGCACAACAACATTGAAATTAGGCCAATCAATAATCCTATAATGGCCAGTAAGTGTTCAAGTGAAAGGAAGAGTCGTATGTCTCTCACTTTAAATAAAAAGCTAGAAATGATTAAGTTTAGTGAGGAAGGCCTATTTAAAGCTAAGATCAGCTGAAAGTTAGGCTTCTTACACCAAGCAGCTATGTTGTGAACGTAAAGGAAAAGTTCTTGAAATAAATTGAAAGCATCACTCCAGTGAACACATCAATGGTAAGAAAGTTAAACAGTTTTATTTCTGAAATGGAGAAAGTTTGAGCACTCTGCATAGAAGATCAAACCAGCCACAACATTTTTTTTAAATTCAGGATATTATGGGGGTACCAACATTTCGGTTACATGAAATGCATTTGCCTTGCTCAAGCCAGGGTCACAAGCATGTCCTTCCCCTATACAGTGCGCCCCGTCTTCATTAGCTGTGGGTTTACTCACCCCACCCACTCTAACCCCCGCTCCCCACACCGCTACCTAATCGGCACTCAGTGAATATTTACTACCATTGTTGATCAGTGAGTACCAGTTTGATGGCAAGTACATATGTTGCTTGTTTTTCCATTCTTGGGATACTTCATTTAGGAGAATGGGCTCCAGCTCTATCCATGATAATATAAGAGGTGCTAGATCACCATTGTTTTTTGTGGCTGAATATTACTCCATGGTATACATATACCACATTTTATTAATCTACTCATGTATTGATGGGCATTTGGGTTGTTTCCACATCTTTGCAATTGTAAATTGTGCTGCTATAAACATTTGAGTGCAGATGTCTTTATTACAGAATGTCTTTTTTTCCTTTGGACAGATGCCTAGCAGTGGGATTGCTGGATCAAATGGTAGTTCTACTTTTAGCTCTTTGAGGTACCTCCATATTGCTTTCCACAGAGGTTGTACTAGTTTGTAGTCCCACCAGCAGTGTATGAGTGTTCCTATCTCTCCGCAACCATGCCAACATTTGTTGTTTGGGGACTTTTTGATAAAAATCATTCTCACTAGAGATAAGTGATATCTCATTGTGGTTTTGTGGATTTTTAAAGTTTTAATTTATTCACATATTGGTCTTAATAACACATAGAAGAGAGCAATAGAATATAACTACCAGCCTTCCACGAAATACTAGGCAAAACTAACAAAGCAATTGGTTTAACAAGCAGGTGAAACTTCACCTTTGTTTTAATTTTTCAACATCAATTATTTTCCTTCCAATGTGGAATGTCTTCAGGACTGTTCTGTGCAGGCCCTCATGGCCTTTATGAAATATTATAATTTTCTTCTAGTTATGCACAAAATTTAACTGCATAAAGTTGTGACAGATGCGAAACTATAATTTTAAAAAGACATCTTCTGGCAGCCATTTCTTAAAAGGACAGGTGTGTAAAAAAATAGAGATAGAAAAATATACAATGGAGTATAATTGCTAAATGGTAGAGCCAAAAACTTTTGGAGAGTTCTGATAGTCCAACAGCGACCTTCATCAGTGCTCATTATATTAATACAATGTTGTGAGCTGAAAGCATTATGCAATAAATTCACAATAGACTGGATCTTAGCCATCTTGTGATTGACTTCTATGAACTTCACTATCTTATATTGCTTCAACTTTAGCCTCAATAGGAAAATGAGAGGTTTGGATTTTCAAATTTAGTTCTTATGTCTTAATATATATTTCTTTGCTGAATATTGGGAGTTCATGTATGGATGTATGACAGTCCAGGTTCACAAGGAACCTACTGCACTAATCTCAAGCTGTGTTTTGGGAGAACTAGGAGTTCTTTGAAAGTTTTTATTGGAAGGTGTTTGGAAAGGTCTCTATCCTGCTGCTTCATTCAAAGTGTGATGTCTATTATTCCTTCCAAGATTTAGCAGTCTCTTTATCTCTAGCTCTATTGTGTAAGCAACTGTCTACAGAAATTAAAGACACTTGCACTGTCAAGAGCATATTCAAGTGTAATTTCTCAATTGTTATTCATAAAAGCTACATTAAAATGGAGGAGAAGAAACTTAAGTTCAGGGAAGTTAAATATACTTTCCCAAACTATGTGGCTAAGCAGGTGCAGAGTAGAATTTATTCAAATAAAATTTAAAATGAAATTAATTCGCAGCATCATTGTTTTGATGAATGATAATTTGGTGTAGTGGACAGTAGACATTGAGAGGCTGGGCCTGGCATGGTGGCTCATGCCTGTAATCCTACCACTCTGGGAGGCCGAGGCAGGTGTGTCACTCAAGGTCAGGAGTTTGAAACCAGCCTGAGCAAGAACGAGACCCTGTCTCTACTAATAATAGAAAGAAATTAATTGGCCAACTAAAAATATATAGAAAAAATTAGCCAGGCATGGTGGCACATGCCTGTAGTCTCAGCTCTCAGGAGGCTGAGGCAGGAGGATTGCTTGAGTCCAGGAGTTTGAGGTTGCTGTGAGCTAGGCTGATGCCACGGCACTCTAGCCCGGGCAACAGAGTGAGACTCTGTCTCAAAAATAAATAAATAAAATAAAAAGAAATTGAGAGGCCAACATCTCAGATTCTTTTATCACATTTAATAATCACTTTCCATCTATTAAGGTGGCTGTAGTTTCACCTTTGACTTCTTTGGTTAGTGTTTTGAGAAAGCAGAAGTGGCAGCCTTGTTAACAACTCAAGCCCCTGAAATTGAACTGTAGGCCTCAGAGGAGAAAAAACCAAACCAAAAACAAACAAACAAACAAAAGATGAACTAAAAATAAAGAAAAAACAGAGTAAAATAAAATAAAATAAAAATGGTATAGGGCAGTACTTCCAGTCTCAGCTACGTATTGATTTGGATGGCATTAGCTGAAATGGTTGTTCTTTATGAATCTCTCTCTATAATCAAATTCAAATCACAGCTAAGCCTGGGTGATTGATTCTTTTGATTACTCTGTTAAAAACTATAATGGCCCAGATTTTCTAGGTACTATCTTCCTTGACTGACAGATATGACCAAACTGTGAGGGACTGAGATCTATGAGAGGTAGTCATTAAGATCTTAGATGATATAGAGAAGCTCCTCTTTTCTACAGTGAGAGTTACCCTCCAAGTAAGAAACAAGATTTGTACCTTAGGTATTACCCTGTTAAGACTACCAACTGATAATTAATAGTCACATCCATGAATATATTTTAAAACATTGCAGTTATGAATTCTTGATGAGTGAAGGTGTTTGCAAAGCTTTAAAAATATTTTTGGAAATATGGAAATAAAGTGACCTTAACATCATCACATAAAACCAAATATTTGGGGGAAAAAGATTTTGTTCCACGTGCTTTCTCATAGTAGTGCACCCTCAACAAAATCTCTGTAGAATGTTAGGATGATGGAACTGATAGGTATGGTGCTGAGGTGGTCAATATATGACTCAATGCGTTTGTCAAAACTCATAGAACTGTATGCCAAAAAGAGTAAATATTAATGTATGCAAACTAAAAAAAATTCAACCAGGATGTTAAATGATCTCAGGAAGGAATATAGACTATGACAAATCAATCTAACTCCATTACAAATATGTGACATAACCTTACTGAAGCAGATGGGCGGTGAGGAGGAAAGAAGCTGGCTTAAATAACTTTGTCAAATAATGTTTTGAAGGGCAACTGTAAAGCTAAAGACAAAAGGAACTATACATAAAAACTACACTCTAGTTGGTAAATTTGCTTCTCACTGGGGTTCAGGTTGCTAATTCTCAACCTGCTTTACATGTATGTCTGGGGTTGAATAAATAAGTAAATAGATGATAGGTCATGAGAATCAAGTTTCTCACTGTCAGAGAGGGAAATCATAGACAAGCAAGAAAAAAAAAGCTAGATGAATCTTGTGGTACTAGATTAGAGTTAAAGAGATATCAGTATGAACTTACAATTAGCTTAATATATATATATATATGTATATATATATATATATATACACACACACACAGACCTATAGATATAGAAATAATTATAGAAATGCATGTATACATGGGTTAGTGTACATACATATGTTCATTGCTCTCTCTACCAAGAGGCCCTAGGAGCAGTGACATCTCAGTAGCAATGAGCACACTCAGCACCCAGATCTTGATTTCTAGCACTATTCTCCAATAAAAGGAACCAGGAACCCTTGGAAAAATGGCTGATTCTAGGGCCAAGGCAGGAAATATACAAGATGAACCTGGAGCATCTTGTAGTGTCATATAGCAAGGAAGTTCTCATAAAACAAAAGATGAGAATGTATCAAAGGGACACGTGAACTAACTGAAAGTTTCCAATGGCCAAAGCTGAAATAATTTGGCCAACAGAACAAATAATGTGGTATTAAGTTACAACCCAAAGCATAAAATAAATATTCATTATTCGGTACTGATAAATAAATAAATAAGGGAGCAGAGACCAATCTATCTACAGAATAATTACAAATAACAGCAGGTACTCCCTTCTTCAGAAGATGGAGTTTGATTCCACCCTCTTTGAGTGAAGGATAGATTTATTGTCTTGCATCCAAAGAAAAGAGTATAAAAGGAGGAAAAAATAGTCACTTTATAGTAAAGAAATGTGACAAACACCACTTAACCAAGTGCTGGAGGTTAACATCACCAGGGATAAATCATGTTGATATCACATGCCTCCAATATGATACAATGATAAGGGCATTCACCTCCATGGTTATTCTTCTCTAAAACCTATAACTCCAGTCTAGTCATAAGGAAAATATCAGACAACCCCAAATGGAGGAACATTCTACAAAACAACTGGCCTGTACTCTTCAAAACTTTCAAGGTCATGGGAAATGAGGGGAGGCTGAGAAACTATTGCCGCCCAGAAGAGTCTAAGGAGACATAATGGCTAACTGCAATGTGGTATACTGGATGGGATCTTGGTATAGAAAAGGGGCATTAGTGGGCAACGTGGTAAAATCAGAATAAAGTCTAAAGCTTAGTAAATGAAAATGAGCCGATGTTGGTTTCTTAGTTTTAACAAATATATACCAAGGTAATGTTAGATGTAAACATTATAGGGAACTAAGTGAGGGGTATATGGAAACTATTATCTTAGGAACTTTTCTATAAACCTATAATTATTTCAAAATAATAAAAAAATTTAATGCCAAAACAATCCATGGAAAAGAATCTTTAACTCTAGTAGCCATAATAATTCTGGCAATGTTCATCATATGAGTAGAAATAATTCAGTTCCTTTGGTTTTTGAAATCTCTACTTATTTTGTGATTCATGCTGAGTAATTTTCATTATTTGTGACCTTTTGAAAATGTTCTTTCTTTTATCACTCTCTATTTTGTTTGATGATGTGCTTCTGGTAAGTTGATTCTAATAAGAGTCCAATAAAAATTGTAAATTGAAGTAAAAGAGGAAAATTGTAAAGGACAACATTTAGTAAATCCTTAAAAGAAAGGAATTTTCTTTAAGGGAGATATATCGCCAAATATACTGTAAAGTACTTAGTATTTAGGAACTGAATAAAAT
The DNA here is from genome assembly GCF_040939455.1 of Microcebus murinus. NCBI lineage: Eukaryota > Metazoa > Chordata > Mammalia > Primates > Cheirogaleidae > Microcebus > Microcebus murinus. The sequence goes on from NC_134136.1 coordinate 102,363,827, forward strand.
ATTCATGCATAGCTGCTTTTTAAAACCACTGATCGTTTAATACAAAACTTATCTCCTTTTGCAGAGTGTAAAGTTTCATCAACATCTTTAGAATAGAGGCGGAGTAGAAGCCAGATTTGAGTTGGTTGAAGGGTATATAGGAGGAGAGGGAGTAAAAATAGTGAGTGTAGGCAAGTCTTTCAAGAAGTTTGGATATGTAGGAGAAAAGAAATTGAGTGAGAGCTGGAACAAAATGTGGAATTAAGGGAGCATTGTTATACTTTAAGATCAAGATATTAGAAAAAAATTATTGACAGTAAACATCAGTAAACATTAGAAAAAATTGACAGTAAACATCTCAGCGTGAGAGAGAAATTAATGATGTAGGAAAGAGTAGAAAACTCCACGATTCAAACATTTGAGGAGCTATGATCTAGAAACCAGTATAAGAATGGCCTTTCTTAGGATCAAGCCAGACAATATAAATTCAGAGGCAAGTAAATTGACAGATTTGGTAGTGGGAAGATGAGTGTGGAGAGACTGATGTTATTGCTTTGACTTTCTGTCTAGTAAGATACAAGGTAAAGCCATCAGTTTAGATTCCTGAGGGAGGGAATTTTTTAGTTTTGAAAAGAGAGGAGACAATTGAACCTAATTTTCTCAGAAATCAGGAAAATGAACTTCCTAGGGAAATGTTATCTTTTCAAGGAATATAGAGTTTTTAAAATAAAATTGTAGCTAAAAGAATTTGCCTTGGCTGTCACCTTAATGACATCTTATTTGAAATACAGACGTAGCCCTGAAACCAGATTTTAAAAAGATGTGCATTAAAACTTCACTCTGGCATTCATGTGTACTATAAAGTCAGCTTCATTTAGGATTCAATCTAGAATTGGAACTTCCCACCTAAGTGCGTATAGAGCCTTCTGTTAATTGTGCATACAAATGTACAGAGAGAGGGCACTCGCAATTCCAGTGATATACAAATCTAGACCCTTCCTAGAGTCATTAGGAAAGAAGCCTTCTGCGCAGTACAATAGTGGATTGCAACGCTCAAGCACTCTTTTAGGAACACAGATTAACACTGGCTCTCAGACATAGCAGACTAAAAGCTGAGAAATCTCTGTAATGAGTATTAAATACCCTGACATGAGAAATTGACCATTGCAATATAGTCCAGAATGCTGTGTAAAGAAAAAAGATCACCAAAACAATTTCCTCAATTTCTAAGTGAGTACAGATGTATTTAATATTTTAAAGGACAGAGTGAGGTCTAATGGGATTATCATTAAAGGCTGGAATTGTTCACTGAAATCAGAAGTTGCTTCAGGGCAATTGCTATGTTATAGCCAGTTGAGGGGCAAAGACAATGCGGCAATTGTTTTTAAGTTTTAGTGCCGGAATCACATGTGAGTTCACTGTAAATGATGACTTTGTTAAACTCTCATATTAGTTGATTTATTAACTATATGATCTGAGATAGTCTATATGTGCTGTCATATCATCAACAGTTACTCTTTAATTTATCCTTTTGCACTATTTATACTTATTTTCCCTTTATTGTTTCCTGCATTTGCTGGGATCTCCTGAACAATGTTGAATGAAGGTGGTGTTGGTACACATCCTTGTTTGTTCTTAACAACACATCCTTGTTGTTCTATCATTAATGGGATAGTCTGTAATCATTAGTGTTTTTTCATTTTTGGTACACATTTGTGCCTTGTCTCTTTTTTTTGTTTATATTTGCCAAATTTTTATATATTTTATCAGTCTTCTCACAGCATCAGATTTTGGTTTTACTCGTTAAGATTACAGCAAAAGAATTGAAATTCCTAGAGTTATACAGTTCAGAATTTAGGAAACCTGCTGAATCTTACAGACTTGGGAAAGCTGCATCCTCTGTTTTTGAGGCTGATAAGATTTCCCTGAAGAACCTCAGAGCATATAGAAGGAGGTTGGTTGATGTCTTTAAATAATAGTTTTCCAGAATAAATGTCCACATATACTTTCATTACATGAGACAAAAAGACAGTCCCACCTAGATCTTGCTGTACTGCAAAATTTTCTTATTTGGTTTCTTCCAAAAAAGCTTAAGATAATAAACTTAATGACTTTCAAAGGCATCATTCACAAAATGTGATTATTTAAAAATACCTTTAAGATGTTTATAAAATTTGTAAATACTTTTCTAAAAGAAATCTTGCATCGGGCCATATAATTAGTATTTCTTTGAGTGATTTTATGATAAATGCAAATATGAAAATTTCATTTTGGGTATCTCCTCTGGTGTAATTATGGGTAGTGGCTTTTTCCATATATTTAATGAAAATAAAATTTCATATTTATTATATTTTGCATTTTAAACATTTTCCTAGAGAAATTTGTATGGCAAGCCATTCTAATAATGACTTTACAGCATATAGGAAGCAATTTGTCCCTGTCCTTAATTATCAAACAAGGCAATACACAAACCACTTTGCAGTAGATGCCTTGAAAAATACAAGATGTAGCTAAGGGTTTTCATAAAAATTAAAAGTTTCATAAACTTTAAATGTGGATATAAAATATCTGTTAAGCCTTACAGAAAGGGAGTGCCCCCCTTCCTTCTCCCTCCATTCAACTCCCTGGCTGGTGCACAAGAATTATAGCTAAGCAGAATCTTGATTTTAATACTAGGCTCCACTCCAAGTAGGCTTCCACAAAATTATTTTAGGATAAATAGCATGCCTGGGAAAAATGATATACAAAAGATTCAGGCTTTTGTTATCCTAAGATGTCCTCTATGCATTTCTTTCAGTTTTAACTCCCATCAACAATTTAAGGCATCACTCACTGATTTCCTCACACTGTATGTACCTCAAAAACATGAAAATCATATTTTATAACTTTTTTATGATATTAAGGTACTATTTCTATTCTTTTTTTTCTGTCTGATATTTTTATAATAGTCGAACTATATATTGTTTTATTGGATTTAAAACAGTGGAAAGAAAATACATTGTCAAGTAAGGAAAATGAGGATTTTTTTTTTCAGTCATCTCCATACATGCTCTTTTGGGCTTATTAATGAGAGACTGAAGAGGGAAGAGAGGAAAAATGAGAGAGAGAGAGAGAGAGAGAGAGAGAGAGTAAGAGTATAGTTTTATAAAGAACTTCATCCTGGTATCTTAGATAGGCAAAGGATATTTTTCCCCCAGGGTCATAACCCTTATGTTCAAACGATACCTTTGATTTTCTAAATAAAGTTGCTTACTGACTTAGCATACCAGTCTGTCCTTACATAAGAAATTGTAGTTCTTAAAATCCATGATCTGGCATATATTTAACTACTAGATTTGGACAGCCAACCATCGAAACTGCCTTTTCCGAGATAGAAGAGGATGTCATATGATAGGATATTCTCAGAGATAGATTCATCAGACAATATCCCTGGTTTTTCTCTATAAAGACTTTTCCAGGTGGCACTATTACCCATAGGTTCAGAATGAGAAAAACCATCTAAGCTATTTTAGTTAGTGATTGCAATCAGATGTTGGTAAGAAAATCCCAAAATATCAGGGGCTTCACACGATGCAAGTTTATTTTCTCTCATTTAAACAAGTCCCAAAATAGGCATTTCAGGCTACATGATGCCCTCAATATCCCAAGCAACTTATATTTTTATGCTCTGTCATTCTTATGATGGTTGTGAGATGAACTATGAAACTTTCTTAAGCTATTGTGTTCCAGGCAGGAATGAGAAAGTGGAGGAAGCAAAAAGAGGTGGTAGCTATATCAGGAAATAGAAATCTTTCCCAAACATGCCTAGACAACTTCTTACATCACCTCCCCAAATGCAAGGGTCCTTTGGAATTTATATATTTGAGCTCCCCACCTGGTCACACCTGATCTACAGAGTTTCTAGAGGTAAGGAGAAAGGATAGGGAAGAATAGATATTAGGTAGACTCCCTGCCATAAAAACTGCGAGTGTTTCATAAAACAAACAGGAAATTCCCAACAGTGCAAGAATATCTGAAAGGTCAGGTAAGATAAAAGCTGAAAAACACCGATTAATTTCAACAAAAAGGTTATTGCTGACCATGGCATGGAAATGTACGATGTGTGATGCAGCAGAAGTCAAAAGAAGTTAGGTAAGAACAAGTGATGACAATGGCTCTTAAATAAAAATGTATTTAAAAAAATAATAATCTGTAGAGTTTGTACTGGTTCAATGGAATTCATGGCTGTAATGGGAATGTTTCTGGATTGTGCTGCTGGTTCACTAAAATCCTATTGAATTGACATAATGTATATATTTTTATTATATGTAAATTACAGATCAATAAAGCTGAAAAATAAAAATAATGACAATAACACAGAAATTTGACTGTGAAGAAAATGAGAAGGATGTGGCATTAGCTTCTATCACTGACAAATCCAAACATTTTATTGCATTTTTTCTTTTGTTATACTTTGGCATTTTTTTCTTTACATTTTATTGAGATAAAATATACATGCATAATTTACTATCTTTACCATTTTTAAGTGTACAGTTCAGTGGCATTTAATAAATACAAGTATGTTCTTTTTTTCCCTCTTCATCTACCTCCACCACATCCCCTTCTTGCCCCTAGTAACCACCAATCTACTCTCTATCTTCATAAGATCCAAGTTTTTAGCTTCCACTTATGAGTGAGCATGTGTAATATTTGTATTTCTGCAGTTGGCTTATTTCAGTTAACATAAGCCTCCAAATCCAATCATGTTGCTTCAAATGACAGGATTTCATTCTTTTTATGGATGAATACTATTCCATTGTCCATAGATACCACATTTTCTTTATCCATTCATCTGTTGATGAGCACTTCCATTGATTCCATATTTTGGCAGGCAGCTTTATTGGGAGCTAATTTATTTTGAAGCTTCTCTTTATCAAGGAATTTAAAAAATATATATGTAGAAAACACCATGCAGTCAAAAAGTTTGAAAGTATATGAAGGAAAATTAGAAAAACTTTTCCCTACTTGGTTTGTCACAAATACTTCTTAAAGGTCAATGCACTTGTCAGCCTGGTGTGCATCCTTCTAAGGTTCTATTTTTTTTAATGAGAAGAGAAACCGCAAAAAATTGCTGGAGACTTAACAATTCATTTTGTCTGAGATCTCTAGACAATTTTCTAGAAATGCTCATGGAGAAATGCTTTCTGTGAACACTGGTTCCCAGAACATACCACAATTGCGAGTACTACTAGAAACCCAGGGGCCTATGCAAGGGTAAGGCCTTGAAGCTTAAGCTTTATTATGCTTGCAGAAAATCTGCCACTGCGTATATGTAATGTGGGTAGCCAGTGTATGGAGCTTAGCTATGCACAAGATACAATTCTTTTTATTTTGTTCTTCTTACCCACTTCATTTCTATTTAAGATTCTCATTCTACTGGAGCAGTGGAAATTTATTCTTATTCAACTAGGGATTTACTCTCTTTCCTAGAAGTTTGGTCAAAATTCTTGGGAACTTAAAGGTGTTAAAAGTTAGAATAGACAATTCTTGGTAAGGCCATTGAAGACCCAGGGTGTCTAGGCCCATTATATAGCCACTCTTTCCTTAGGGTCTTTCTTCCTTCCCAGGGATTGCCTCTTTCTGGGACACTCCAACAGGTAGACTGTTGTCTAGCAGCTTACCTCCAAAAATAGCTTATATAGGTTGTTTACAACCAACAGATGTGCCCAATGCCTGATATGTCAATATCAGAGCAGTATCAGTTATTAACTATTTTGAATATCACTCTACTTACTGTCTTCTTACCCCCAAACTTGGGAAATATTTTTGTATGAGAAAATCAAGAAAATGAAGAAATGCTTCTCATTCTTGTGATTTTCTTCAATTTTGTCAATGCTCAGCACATTCTATATTTAAGGACTTTATTTATTTATTTATTTATTATTACTTTTAGTTTTTCCAGCATATTGTGGGGGTACAAATGTTAAGGTTACATATATTGCCCTTGGCCCCCCCAGCAACTCAAGTCAGGGCTTCAAGTGTGTCTATCCCCCAGTTGGTGCGCATCACATTCATTATGTATATATGTACCCATCCCCTCTCCCCTCCATCTGCCCGACACCCAATAAATGTTATTCCTATATGTCCACTTAGGTGTTGATCAGTTAATACCAATTTGCTGGTGATTACATGTGGTGTGTATTTTTCCATTCTTGGGATACTTAATAGAATGGGTTCCAGCGCTAGCCAAGAAAACACAAGAGGTGCTATATCACCATTGTTTCTTATAGCTGAATAGTACTCCATGGTATACATACACTACATTTTATTAATCCACTCATATATTGATGGGCATTTCAGTTGTTTCCACATCTTTGCAATTGTAAATTGTGCTGTTATAAACATTTGAGTGCAGATATCTTTTTCATAGAATGACTTTTGTTCTTTTGGGTAGACACCCAGTAATGGGATTGCTGGATCAAATGGTAGATCAACTCATATCGCTTTAAGGTATGTCCATATTGCCCTCCACAGAGGCTGAATTAGTTTGCAATCCCACCAGCAATGTAGGAGTATTCCTATCTCTCCACATCCACAGCTCCCCAACACATTTTATGAAGCCAACATAACCCTGATACCAAAACCAGGAAAGGATGCAACAAAAAAAGAAAACTACAGACCAATATCCCTATGAATATAGATGCAAAAATTCTCAACAAAATCCTAGCCAATAGAATCCAGGTGCTTATCAAGAAAATAATCCATCACAACCAAGTGGACTTCATCCCAGGGATGCAGGGATGGTTCAACATATGCAAATCTATAAATGTAATTCACCATATAAACAGAAGCAAAAACAAAGACCATATGATCCTCTCAAGAGACACAGAAAAAGCATTTGACAAAATTCAACACCCTTTTATGATAAGAACACTCAACAAAATAGGCATATATGGGGCTTACCTAAAAATGATACAAGCCGTATACAACAAATGCACAGCCAACATCATACTGAATGGGGAAAAATTGAAAGCATTCCCACTTAGAACTGGAACAAGGCAAGGCTGCCCACTATCTCCACTTCTATTCAACATAGTGCTGGAAGTCCTTGCTATAGCAACCAGACAAGACAGCGGAATTAGGGGTGTCCAAATGGGAGCAGAAGAGATCGAACTCTCACTCTTTGCTGATGATATGATATTATACCTAGAAAATCCCAAAGACTCAATCAAGAGACTCCTTGAATTGATAAATGAATTCAGTAAAGTCTCAGGATACAAAATCAATACACAGAAATCAGAGGCATTCATATACGCCAACAACAGTAAAAGTGAGAACCAAATCAAAGACTCAATTCCATTCAAAACAGTAACAAAGAAAATAAAGTACCTTGGAATATATTTGACCAAGGAGGTAAAAGACCTGTACAAGGAGAAGTATGAAACACTTAAGGACTTTAGGTTTTATATATCTAAATCCAGAAGAAACTTGAAGTCTCTTTTCTGCTGTTTCATCCCACCTCTAAAGCAATGAATTAAGGCATTTGAGTAGTATGCTAGGGGGAGAGTAGTAAGGAAATTAGTATATAATTATAAGAGAAATAATTAGTTAAAATGCAATAAATAACCTAACCATATGTTTTCAACACGTAAAATATGTCATGAATTATAATAAGATATGACAATGATTTAACAGCTTCTCATGAAATAATATTATATATATGGAATTGCTTTTTAAAAATTTTATCACTTGATTATACACATTAGTTTATGCAATAACTTACTTCTTGTTCCATGTTGCAATATGAAGTATTAGTTGACTTCACATGGAGAATATAAAGATTTTACTGAGTCACTTTTGGACAGCAGCAGATCATATATTATATTACTCCTTTGTTATATATTAATTGAGAACCCATTATGTGACGATGTTCTAGGTGATGAAAATGCAGTGGTTAAGAAAACAAAGTCTCTGTCCTAATGAAACTTAGATTTCATTGGGGTGGAAGATAATAAAGAAACATACACATAACATAATGTAGGTAGAGGTAAATGCTATGGAAAGATACAAATCTGGTAAAGGCTTACAGAATGATAAGGGAAGTCAAGTAAGGCTTTTATCAAGAGCTCTAAAATATGAAGAGAGTAACCATGTAAATATCAACAAGAAGGTTCTTGATAGAGGGACCAATAAGTGATAGAAGGATTGTGAGAAAGGTAGTGGTACTGGGAAGAGGAAGCACAGGCAAGAGTGACAGGAAATAGGCTTGGAGAGGGGTCCAGGAGCCACAGCATGTGGCCTTGTAAAGTGTTGTAGTCTGGATAAGATCTTTGGATTATATTCTCAATAAGTGTGATTAGCCTTTGAGAATTTTTCTCTTTGTTTGTGTTGCTTATTTTTTTTTTTTTAATCAGAGTGTCATATTTTTTGTAAACAGTGCACAGGGTAACTACTTTTAGAACTGACAGCTTACTTTCAAGGCATACATACTGAAGTATAACCAGGTAAAATTTCCACTCTAAATTTAAGAAAAATAGGATAAAATAGAAATAAAGTATATAATATTATTCTTAGGATTAGCAGTTTATAGCACATTAATTTGGTCACAAATGGAGTTTTAGTTTGGAATATCCTTTGCTCCATATCAAGCACATAGGCAATTTCTCCTGCCTTTCATCACATTGCCTGACGAGTAAGATATGTCCTGTAAAAAATGTAATAAAAACTCTTTTTAAAAACATATTTTAAAAAATCACTTTTTGAGTCAGTGAAGTCAGTGTTGTCAGTGTTTGTGTCATAGAAAAATGGTTGTGAATATCTTTCAAACGGAAATTGCAAATTCAACCATGTAAGGGTTTCCAAGTTAAATAACTCAACTGGAGTGACAATCAAAATACCAGATAACATTTTTTTGCATGATTAACTGTGTTCAAGAAATGATAACTGTGTCACAACTTACTCCTCTAACCAGCCAATGGACATTACTTTTACATCACCTATAAGATGTATCTCAGTAAGCCTCTTGGACTGTATCATAAAGAAATGATCAGAGATATGGGATCTTTCATGAGATCATCCTATCTCAATAAAAGAAACATTAATAAAATCTAAATACCTAACAATAAGGCAATAATCAGTACATTTTCCTTTCTTTCATCATGATGTAGTACCATGATAGTGGATGTTTAATAATGTTCAATGTTCTTAACCATAGAATGAAAGAATTAATTTTTTTCTAACTGTGGTTCTTGTTTTCTCATTCAGCACCATGCTGTCATGTTTGATTCTTCAAGAAGTTTATTTTTTTAATTTGACAAGTCCAACATTTGCTTTTTCCTATATTATCTTTATTAATCTTAATTTGAGGTGTACAAATATCATTCATCAATTTACTTTACTTGGGGTCTTTTTGGGATAGTTCTTGGGTTATTTTTGTCTTTATGTATTTCATACTATTTTAAAACTCAGGAAGTTGAGTAAACAATCACAAGACTTCTTGTACCTGTTAAAGGAAAATATTAATATATTCTTAGTCTTTCCCTTGGCATTCATTTATATTAGGTCATTAAATATGAAATGTCCAATTTTGAATCAAAAGTGTGGTTTATTATATCTCAAACAAGAAGCAGTACAATTAATCAATGTATGCGCCTAAACTATTGACATAGCTTTGCCATCTTAATGGTAGCTTGTTTATGCCAGCAGTGAAGAAGCCTAGAGACCAAGTGGCAATGAAATCACAAAAGGCGTTTTCCACAGCTTGTTGAGAATTGAATATTTTCCCTTGCGAGAAGTGGTCCAAAGCCTAGAAGAAGTGGTAGTCAGTTGATGCAAGGTCTGGTGATTATGGTGGATTACAGAGAGTTTCCAAGTCCAGCTTCTGTAGTTTCATCAGGATTGTTTGTTGGACATGTGGTTGAGCACTGTCTTGCAAGAAGATTGGCCTGTCTCTATTGACCAATCTTGGCTGCTAAATCACAAGCATCCTCATCATTTCATCCAATGGGTTGCAGTAGACATCTGCTGTAATCAATTGACCAGGTTTCATGAAGCAGTAGTGGATAATACCATCACTGAACCACCAGACACCATTAGCTTTTTTTTGATGAATATTCGGTTTTGGACTGTGTTTCAGCACTTCATCTTTATCCAACCATTGTGCCAAACACTTGTGATTGTCAAAAAGAATCCATTTTTTCATCACATATAAAAATACAGTGTAGAAATGGTTTGCTAATAGCAAAATAAGGCAAACTTCGAGACTATTTCTCTTCTTATGCTCATTTAATTGATGCCAAACCCATCTATCCAGCTTCTTTACCTTGCCCACTTGTTTCAAATGGTCCAATATTGTTGGAATAGTCAAACCTTGCTATTCACATGTAGGTTGAGATGGATTCGCTTCCACTAAAGATTTCAGGTCATCATTATCCACCTTGGTCTCAGGCAGCCCATGTGGCTCATTTTCAAGATTAAAATCACCAGAACAGAACTCCTCAAACCATTGATGTACTGTGCGTTCATTAGTCACATCCTTCCCAAACACTGACATATTTCTAGCTGTCTGTGCTGCATTGGTTCCACGACGGAACTCACATTTGAAAATAACATGAAGTTTTGACTTATCCATGGTTTCACAAAAATTGCTTTAAAAAAATTTGAAAGATAATCACAAGCCAAAATGTGCATTTGAAAGACTGAGGATGTACTTTCTCAACAAAAATAAAACAAGAAGTGTCAAAGTGAAATGTCAGAGATATCAACTGTCAAACTTAGTACTTAAGAAATTCGGTCATTTCATATATATAACCAAAGAGCATGTCAAGGTCACATATTTCTGAGTCCACTTCCTTCTGATTAAACAATAAAGTTTTTCTTCCAATAGCTCAATTTTGAAGGGAGGAGATCTCACATGTTGTCAGTTTTATTTGATCTTACTTAATTTTGGATTTTTTTTCCAGGTGTCTAGTCAGCTTTATATTGAAGATGTCAGTGTTATGGCAGTCTCTGGACATATTATTTTATTGATACTTCCATCACTTCATATGAATTTTATTTTATCTTCCCCTCTCTGTATTTAAATATAAAGAAATCACCAAAGATTCATCTCTGAAATCATCACTATACTTAATCATTGATACATTTATAATTTAATGATAATTTATAACTATAAATTCATACTTTTATTTATTGCAGAAATGAAATGCATACTTTATTGATAGTTTGTATGTTATTGGTAGTAAAATGTATGACTTTAAGAATAACAAATTATAATAATTTTTCTTTCTCTGAAATTAATACTAAATTGAAAATTCAAAATCTGTATAAACTGTAAATAAATCATTGCTTAACTTGCCTATGCCAATGTTATATGTCCTGGAATTAAACCCTGGAATAGTAAAATCAATAGACTAATGGGATTTAGTAGCCATTACCTATGAGAAGTGTACTAAGAAAGAAAACAGCAACGAGGAAAATCAACATGATTAATTTATGTCTTTTTCATGGTTTGGCCAGTACTTCAGAGAGAGAAGGACCATGAAAGTGGATGTAAGATCCCATCTCTATAGACACCTGCACCATAAACATATTCTTGGTCAGCTACAATTAAGTATCTACACCAAAGAGAAGTCAAGGAGATTCTTTTCGTCAGAATATTTTCTATATAATGTATAATTTGGTTTTTTAGCAAGTGCGTAAGTGACAATGAAGGGTAGCATGGTTTAATGATTAATAGTACAGCCTTTAGATTCAGTCTTTTTGAGGTGAAATCGTGAATCTACCTCTCACTAGTTGTTTGACCTCTCTCTTCCTGTTTCTCATCTGTAAAATGGGAATGATAGTAATAACATTCACCTCATAGGGTTTTGTTAATGTTAAATGAGCAATTAATGTGTGTGAAGCACTGAGAATTATAGCTTAAAATTATAAAGTGTTCTTCAAATATTTTTCGTTATTATTATGATACCTCTTTTTGTTACCTATTCATTTTTCTCTTGCTACAGGATTGTTACCTAGGGCTCAAAGTGTACTAGTGAAAATCTCAGAAAACAAACACACAAAAAGGAAAGCACAACAAAAACAACAACTGTAAACAGTCTTAAAGGATTTTATTGACATTTGAAAATCATTTTCAACATCTAATTCCAAAAGTATTTAGGCAACAGGCTGTTTTTTTATGTGTTATTTTGTTTCAAAAGCTTAGTTTTATGTAAATCTGATCAAAATAAAGATGAAAGCATATAGATTTGGATAAACTACAAACACACTAAAATGCTTATGTGTCTCCTTTTCCATCATCCATAAATAGATGATTGTCATGATGCTCCTTTATTCAATGCTTTTGAATTTTCTGCAATCCTCTTACCTATTCTAAATTCAAAGTTCCAGAGATTATTTTAATAAAGGTTTAACTACAGCTGACAAACAATTACGTTTCTAAACGTCTTGGGACAACAAATGTGAAATAATTTCTTATTTTACCTATTAACATATCAAACCAATGTAGATGATTTCTCTAGTAAGCTTTACTCAAAAAATCCTTCCTAAAAAAAGGTATAATGTTGTTTTTATCTGACACCATGGAAAGGGAACATCTGTCACATCAACTACTTTTTTTAAACTCTATGTTCTTATGCATTGCCATGGAGTTTCCATTATGATGTCTGAAGTTTCCTGAAATTGTATATATATATACTGAAAGATGATTTATTAAAATTTATTAAATTAGATCCCTTTGTAACAACCTTAGTTGTATTTTTTCATGTATGCTAATGTTTGTTGTTCACTCTAATTGTAAAACTAATACAAAACCATAATAACATTTTTGAATATTGCAACCATTATTTTTGGGGAAAAAACCCCTAAGCTAAAAATCATGTTACACAAAAAGCAACACATTAGCAATACATTTATGTCTAGATTATTGATCTGTCCATAAGCCTATCTATTCACTCATGTATCTCATGATCTTGGGTTCATAGCATACATATAAACCATTTTTTCCTGCTTTTCTAAAATTTGACACTGTTCTATAAGCGTTTCTGTGCCATTCCTCATTTTTAGAAAAGTTGTTTATAAGGGTTCCATGATAATTATTCATCTATATTTTATTGGGACCCCAACCTTGCGTGCCATTTCATATTCCCTTGACCATCTCCTTCTTTCACTTTCTTGGCTGGTGGAAAAGCCATTCCACATCATGCTTCCCCTTTTTGAACTCAGATTAAACAGTACAGTATGTTGTGAAGGGCAGAATCTGGTTTACAGAGTGGTCATCAAACTGGCGGGGGATTAGCTATCCTGAGGTCACCTTTGGCCAATAGGAACTAAGAAACAGTAGAGAGCAGGACTACTTTCAAGTCTGGCTACTCTTCCAGAGAAGTCTCAGATGCTAAGTGAACATGCCTCCTGAGTGATCTGTTCTTTCTTTGTGGCTTATTTAAAGCAATAGCAAATACACCAATGCATTGTTTGGTTTTTTTTTTTTTTTTTTTTTGAGACAGAGTCTCGCTTTGTTGCCCAGGCTAGAGTGAGTGCCGTGGCGTCAGCCTAGCTCACAGCAACCTCAAACTCCTGGGCTCGAGTGATCCTTCTGCCTCAGCCTCCCGGGTAGCTGGGACTACAGGCATGCGCCACCATGCCTGGCTAATTTTTTATATATATATCAGTTGGCCAATTAATTTCTTTCTATTTATAGTAGAGACGGGGTCTCGCTCTTGCTCAGGCTGGTTTCGAACTCCTGACCTTGAGCAATCCGCCCGCCTCGGCCTCCCAAGAGCTAGGATTACAGGCATGAGCCACAACCAATGCATTGTTGACATTGCTTGAGATCTTAATTCATTTCCTTTTACTCCTCATCCTCAAGACACCAGACTGGCACATCCCAGTTGAAAACTGAGCAACTTAGTCCTTGCTTCAGATTCTGTTCTTGAGACAATAGATTTTTTTTTCTAAATATATTTAAAAATTTCTCTTTTACTACTTGGAGAACCTTATTTCCATTGTTTTGGTATTATATATAGTATAATATAATGACCATTTTGTGCATGACTTTGACTGCATTTCTTTGTATTTCACAGGACAAATAAGAAATACTTGTTATACTGATGAGAAATAGCCTTCCTAAGGCTATTAAATATTTATTGCAAATGAGTTTTAAGAAAGGTTATGCTTATACGTACCCCTACAAGAAGTGAAAATAATGCTCACTGCCAAAAATGTGTTCATAATTTTAACATTAGCTAATTTGATAATCCTAAATGGTATCTTTAAAAAATGTGGGCATTACTGAGATTGAATATTTTTTCATATATTTACTGGTCATCCACATTCTTTGATAAATTTAAACCCTCATAAATTATTTATATGAAAGTTAGTTTCTGTTGATTTATAAGAATTCCTTAATAATGACAGCATCCCTTAGTAATTTTGAAAATAAATATATTTTACATACATTTGCTCTCTATTTTAATGTTTGCTCTCTAGTTTTGTTTATGATAGTTAAAACAACAATGAAATATAACAATTTATACTATTCTGTCACCTAGCATTGTCTTCATGCACAGGAAATTTGTATTCATCATTCATACCTCAATGAAGCTAGAAAAACAAATAAACAAAAAAGAAGGTCATCACAAGACAGGAATTACAGATGACTAAAAATTTTTAAAATGTTAATTTGCCCTTATCATTATGTTAATAGATAATAAGGTAGAAAGATACCACACAAAAATGAAAATCTTGCTCCACATAAAAATATAAAAATTCCCATATGTTTCATGAGAATTGTCTCTGTATTTATTACTTTTCTAAATAGTCTGGTGATGTTTACTTAATAATATTTCCTTTCCCTACAATCTTTTAGACTATATATCAGGCCCTTTTCTTTTTTTCTAACAGTTCATTTATTCATCATCAGACTAGTATCACATACTTTCAATTAAGATAGTTATTTGATACATTATTAGGAAGTTCAAATTTATCAAAGCATCTTTTTTATGAGGAAAATGCATGTACATATTGAGAAAAATAAAATGTTATAGAAGAGACTAAATTAAAAAGTAAAATCTTCTTCTTTCTTTTCCCATATCACATACATACATGTGTGGGCATGTGCACACATCTACACACACGCACTTTAGAATCACCCATAGCTAATGGTGTTTGGTTTAGTTCTTACAGTAATT
Source organism: Microcebus murinus (assembly GCF_040939455.1). Lineage (NCBI taxonomy): Eukaryota > Metazoa > Chordata > Mammalia > Primates > Cheirogaleidae > Microcebus > Microcebus murinus. Next base: position 102,378,973 of record NC_134136.1, read on the forward strand.
ATGATTATAACTTTATAAATGGTTTTATTTACCAAATATAAAAGGTATAGTTTTTATTGTATCTTGCCTGGGAAAAAAGATATGTATTGCATTTACATTACCTCCCACCTGTCTTCACATTATTCTTTTTAGTTCTTCTGATGGTTGGTTTTTAATATGTAAACAAAGTACTTGAATGTGTATTTCTTGTTATCTTACCTTTAGAAAATAAGTCCCTGCTATAAAAGAGGAAATTAGAATTAACATGCCTCCTTCTTTATACCTCTTTTTTTTCATGATACTTTCCAATATTTGCTCATCATATATTTGCGATGTGACATTTATAACATTTACACTCTTTTCTCTATCCATAAGTCTTAAAGCTTTCCTCTCTATGTGTTATTAAACCATGAAAATCAACAACCAGTAATTTCAATTCAATTATCCAGATAATGTTTTTCATAGAATTAAGTAGTACAATTGACTAGACCTTGAATCATTATTGTCTGCTGAAAGTGAAAAAATACTCTAAACACAAAGTAGATTTTCTTTTAGGTCTATTTTTAATTTGTTAAAATATAGGGCATAATCTGATGCCAATGATTCTTATATTTACATGTTGCGATCTTTTCTTTGTTGAAACATCTTTTGGGCAATTTTTTCATAGGTGTTAAATTTCTCTGTTCTAAAGTGTCTGAAAACATATTTGTTTGACATTCATGACTTATTAATGATAAGAGTAGGTATAGAATTCTAGTTTCAAAGTGTTATTTTTCACAGAAATTTAAAACTATTGCACTATTTTTTGAGCACCTTATATTTTTATCAGAATGTTGCTCTTTGAAATTCTCCTTTCTTTGCAAACAAACTTTTTTCCTCTATTAATTTGTGAGATTTTTATTTTATAACCTTGGTGATGAAATTTACTAAGTGTAGTCATATTTTATTCATCCTGCTGGGCAGTAAGTTGTCCCTTTAAATCTGAAATTTACATCTTTTTCTAGTTCAGGGACTTCTTTTTTTGAGATGGAGTCTCACTCTGTCACCCAGACTGGAGTGCAGTGGCATCATCATCATAGCTCACTGCAACCTCGAACTCCTGGGCTCAAGGGATCCTCCTACCTCAGCCTCAGACTCCTTAGTAGCTGAGACTACAGGTACATGCCATCATGCCCAACTAATTTTTCTATTTTTTGTAGCAAAGGAGTCTTGTTACATTGCCCAGGCTGGTCTTGAACTCTTGGCTTCAAGCGATCCTCTCACTGTGGCACCCCAAAGTGCTGGGAATACAAGCATGAACCATAGTGCCTGGCCAGGGACTTTTTTTTATTGATTGGTCCCTCTTCCTTTAGGGGGTTACCTGAATCACATGTCAATCACATGTACAACACCATGTCTCATACTTTTCCTTGATTTTGTTTGATTATTCTGAGAGATTTTCTAGATATTCAATTCAGCCATAAGTTGAATACATTTGTAATCTAGTCAGTTCATTGAATTTTAAATTTCTAAAAATACATTCTAAGTCTCAGATCTTATTTTGTTTTCACGACCGATTACTCTTGTTACATGGTAGCAATATTCATTTTGGTTTTCTCTCAAGGTATGAATTGGGTTTAATTTATTTCCTCATTTTTGAATTATTTTTCCTCTGAATTTTTATCTATTAATTATATTATTCTGTTTGTTTTTCTTTGCCCATCTCCTTCACACTTTGTGTTTCCCTCAAATGTCTTGTCATATGTGTTGGTCTATTAATATTTATAAATGAAGTACAGCATTAATTGGCATTGGTACATAGCATGCTGGATTCCATAATGAAAATAGGTATGTTTCTCTAATAAGACTTTCCCATAATGAAGGCTGATCACTAATTCTGTGTAAGTAAACAAATTACACTTTGGGACAGGTACTGACCTTTGTTTGGATGGCAAGCAGACAAGCAGGTATGCTCAAAGTCTTTGTAATTGCCAAACCAGAGTTTTATTCTGGAAATGAACATGCATAAAATATTTCTATATTTTTGTTTAACATTTTCTTCTTTGTAATCTCTTGAGGATTGTCTCAACTTTAGGAGGCTTCCTTTTCAAGCCCTTACTGGAAAGCCTTCTTAGAACCAGATTATTTTGTCCAGAGGAATTTCTTGGGTTTCATTTTGAGGGCAAAATTCACTACAGCCAGCTGTTCTGTTTATGAGCTGGAGACATAGGGGCACAAACATCCCAGGTGTTCTCAGTAAAGTTCCTTACAATAATTATCTGTATGATTGACCTACAGCTTATTCTGGCTTTGATATTTGTTGACTATCAGCTTAATTTTCCCCAGGGCTTCCTTGAGAAAATCTGCTTACTTCTGGTGTTAACTTCACTTCTGGCACTTCTGAATTTGCTTTCAATCTGAACCCATCAACTTTCTATCTACCATAACCCTCTTATCTACAAATCTGAAATGTTCTTAATTGACAATTTTATTATGTTTTTTTGTTTGCATATGCACACACACCGATATGCTGTCTGCAATTATAAGTGAATCTGGGGAGCTGGGGGTGACAGCCACAGTCCTCTAGCTTGTCATGTGGAATTCAAAATGTATATTGCATTTTAACATTTCATACTTCTCTTTCTCAAAATATTCTTGACTTAATGTCTTTTCCAGAGAGAAGTTGATATGATTTTCAACACTATTCCTCCAAAATAAATCTGTAGGAATGTGAATAAACTTGTAATGAACCCACCCATTAAGAGGAATTACAATAGTTAACATATAAAGTTTTCTAATCCAAAAACTTGATATGAGTCTCTATTTACTCAATTTTTTAGGTCTCAAAGTAAAGCTGTGTAGAATTTTTCATGAAGTTCACACTCATTTTTTTGAGTATTCCAAAGTATTGCAAATACTTGTATTTTGTTATTGTTATTATTATAGATATAGTTTATTTTTCATGATTTTTCAATGTTAATTCTGGTAATATATAAAAGTTTTGTTAATACATTTTACTTATATTTTTGAATTTTAACTTGTGATATTTTTCATATAACTTTGTGAGTTTTTATGTAGATAATATTATTTGTAAATAATGGTAATTTTCTTTACTACTTTCTCATAGCTAGATCTCATTTTGTTTTTCCACATTGTTCTATAAGCCAGGACTAGCAGAGCAATACCAAGAAATATGGTAAAAATATCACCTTTGTCTAATTTCAGAATTAAATATAAATTCAGTGTTTTGCAATGTGGATATTACAAAGGTATTTTTTTTTTATCATGTGATATGGTTTGGATGTTTGTCCTCTCCAAACTCATGTTGAAATTTGATCCCCAATGTTGGAGGTGGGGCCTGATGGGAGGTGTTTGGGTCATGGGGGCAGATCCCTCATGATGGCTTGGTGCTCTCCTCCTCCTGATAATGAGTGAGTTCTTACTTTGTTAGTTCACAGGAGAGCTGGTTGTTTAAGAGAGCCTGACATCTCCTCCTCTCTCTCTTTGCCCTTCTCTTGCCACTAACATGCCTGCTCTCCTGTCCCCTTCCACCTTGACTGGAATCTTCCCAAAGCCCTCACCAGAAGCAAATGCTGATATGATACTTCTTGTACAGTCTGCAAAACCATGATCTAAATAAACCCCTTTTCTTTATAATTTGCTCCACCACAGCTATTTCCTTCATAGCAATGCAAAACAGACTAATACGTCATATTACGCAAAAATCCTTACATTTTTGATTTATTAATTTTTAAGTAAAAGTTAACATTTCCTTTTATCAAATGCATTTTGGTATACTGTTTAATTTTTATGTTTTGAAGTATTCTCCCACTACCTCAAACCCCTGCAATTATTGACATTTTTTCATTTGTAATCTAATTTCTTTCTATCTTCTATAAATTTTAAAATATGGTGTTATGCTAGGAAAAATAACATTATATCTATGGATTGTTTTGAATATATTGTTCTGCTTACTGGCCAATATACACTAAGAGCCATGTCCTTCTTTCCTTCTGCTCTATTCTGTGTATTGGGTGACTGAGCCACACAAGTACATAGCTGTTACTAAGTAGCTTACAAATTACCTCACCAAGTAGCTTCTGACTGAGTTCTGCCAATGGGAACCACTCGCAGAATATTTGAGGGCTAATGGAGGGGAGAACCCAGGGTATTTGTCTCATCTCTCTCAGGTTTAGACAGCCTTCTTGGCCATGGGTGTATCTTGTATGGGGTTCTAGCTCCCAGAGGTTCTCCTCCGTCTTGAATCCCAGCTCCTACCAGAAGACCCATACTTCTGCTCCTTGGTAACAACACATCCTCCTATCCTTGTCCCTTTCACACTAGAGCCCACTTGCTCCTGTGCTGACAGCCAGATTGCCTCATGGTCCCCTCCTTGCCTTTTCAGTTTTTCTAATACTTTTTGACCTTAATATTCCTGATATGAAATTCCCTACATTGAACTCCATAGCTTAAATCATGTTTTTCTGCCAGGTCCCTGATTGATACATATAGTTTTAATTAAAATGTTATTTAATAATCAGAGGTACAGGTGATGGGGCACAAATCATCCAAAAGTCATAATTATAAGAAAAAATTAAAAGTTAAGTTGAAATAAAGATATTAAAATTTACTTCTGCTCTTCTTTAATCTAATAACTCTATCATCCAACTAAAAAAGGACTTTAGTAAATGAAATAACATTATAAAAAGGGATATACACCAGTCAATATATGTTATTTTGTACATTAATTCTCAACATAGACATATGAAATGGATTTCCTCACACATACCCACAAAATCAGTGAGTGTAATTCCATTTATATTTGATAAATAATATATAATCAGTGGTAACAAAAGAACATTTTATGCGGCCATGAGTATTAGAAAAGCTTTCCCACTTTAAAGTATATATATATATTTTTAAAAAGACTTAACACTCATTTTATTCCAAATAAAGAATAATAAGGGAAAACTTGCCCTAGAAGATATCAAAATATTCTATAAAAGTAGAATAATCCAAACCTTATGGCACATAAACACCAAATAGATAAATGGAACATAAAGAGATTTCAGAAATAGCTGGAGATATTAACTGCCGGTACATTCAGTACAATTATAATTTGTTCACTTTTCTGAAGATATTATACTTCATTAAAATAAATGTAAAACAAACTGAAACATTAAAAACTTTTAACTTGTTTATTAACAATTATAAGGATAATATTAAATTAATAAATTAGAAAATTAAAACTTGTTTGCTGGGAAAAGGTATAAACTCAAACATACTCTATTAATTTAGAAATAAAAAAATAATTATCAGACAGTAACCAATATTTCTACATACACTTGGATAACTGCTGATTAAACAAAGACTGGACATGCTGTACTCATGTTTATTTCCTCTCATGAAAGGTGTTGTGCTGCTTTCAATGTACACATGTACTGGTACATTTAAATGATGGCTAATGGGGCAACATTGCTTTGTTAATATGAGTATGTGAGTCTAGGAAAAACTGAAGAACATTACTATGCTTTTAGGTATTGAGAATTCTACAGCTGGAAATTTATGAGCCAAAATAATATATATATATTGTAATTTTGTCAGAGAATTTATACATTGTACATTTTCATTTATAGGTTTTTTATTAGGTGGCAGTTGGGATCATTTCTAGAATTTTTTCTTCTTTTATTTTATTTTTCTAGAATGAATCAGTTTATTTCAATGGTCCAGTTATTTTTCTTACTACTGAATTTTTAAAAAATATTTTTAAACTTTTTTTTCTCAGAATATCACATGAGTACAAACATTTTGGTTACATATAATACCTTTGCCTCACCCAAGCCAAGGCTACAACTGTGCCTTTCCCCCATACAGTGCACTCCACATCCATTAGTTGTGAGTTTACCCACCCCCACCCCCTGCCTACCTGACCAGCACCCAGTGAATATTACTACCATGTGAGCATCTTAATGTTGATCAGTTAGTACCAATTTGATAGCAAGTACATGTGGTGCTTGTATTTCCATTCCTGTGGTACCTCACTTCAAAGGATGGGCTCAAGGTCTACCCAAGATAATGTAAGAGGTGCTAGTTCACCATTGCTTTTTGTAGTTGAGTAGTATTCCATGGTATACATATACCACATTTTATTAACCCACTCATGTATAATTAATACATAAGAATACACTGCTGGCTATAATATCAGCATCAATCTAGGTTAATTCATTTTATTACGTTTTGTTTGTTTTCTGTTTCAGTGTAAAGTCCAAATAGTTTGGTTTCCTATCCCTTTATTTATAGATGCAGATTTGTTTTGAATCTGTACATTCCTTAAAATGTTAACATTTTATCATTTTAAAAATAATTAAATCCTTTTGCCAATATATACAACTTGTCTAGGCCCAAAGCTAGTTAAAATTAATGAAAATAATTTTCACAACATACTTTACGAGTCTCTAAGTTGAAGTAATGCTATGAGTTAGTTTATTTCAAAAAATCACTTTTACTTGAAGGCTCAATTTTGAGGGAATTTGAATTCATGATATGTATGGTAACAAACTCAATATCTAGAATAACGGTTGCCAGCAAATTGTAAAAATGGGATTGTAAGATTTCATAATACATAAAAGGAAATAAAATCTGAAATATTTCAGAAAATTTATTTGAAAGTTACTTTAAAGATTGTAAAATTGTCAGAGAAAAGAAAGAATTGCTCCATTTCCTTAATACATTTTTCTTTGATAATTTTTCAAAAAAGATATTTTTATTACTTTCACTTCTTTCACCTCTTTTTCCACATTTGCACATCTCATTTTTGACCATGACTTTTATTTCATTATTTTAGGGTTTCTGTTCATGAATATGGCATGCAGTAGTGTAGAAAGCCTGAGAATGCCATTCTCCTTTGGGAAGCAGAATGGAGGGGAAAAGAGCTATTGGCCTTGAAATAGGCTTTTATTTTTTTATTTTTATTTTTTTTTTGAGACAGAGTCTCGCTTTGTTGCCTAGGCTAGAGTGAGTGCTGTGGCGTCAGCCTAGCTCACAGCAACCTCAAACTCCTGGGCTCAAGCAATCCTTCTGCCTCAGCCTCCCGAGTAGCTGGGACTACAGGCATGTGCCACCATGCCCGGCTAATTTTTTTTTATATATATTAGTTGGCCAATTAATTTCTTTCTATTTATAGTAGAGACGGGTTCTCGCTCTTGCTCAGGCTGGTTTCAAACTCCTGACCTCGACCAATCCGCCCGCCTCGGCCTCCCAGAGAGGAAATAGGCTTTTAGACACATCCTTAGCTAGTATAAGAGGAAAGACACGACATGATAATTTCTCAAAGTTGTGCTATTGTCAATCAATCCTTCATCCTCAGAACTCTGAGGACTTAGTGCCACTGCCTCCACCAGATAACTCACCACACTGTTTTACAAGTATCTCTTTATTTAACAATTGCTACCATGGCATCTTTGAGAAGGAGGAACTGCATGTTTTATAATATATTCCCGCTTCATAGAATGACATCTGCACAAGATAGATATTTATTAAAAGTTGTTAAATAAAGTGCTTAATTGCTCAGATGAGAAATGCAGCATGATTCAGGATGTCCCATATGTCAGTATTATCTTTTTATTTCACTTGGTACCAGTATGATTTTCTAGAGGCAAACATGGATAACCACCCACCCTGCCAGCAGCCAGTGTGTTTAAGCTTTATGCTAAACTTTTAAATTAATTTACATATTTCAAGATTTACACTTAAAAGGATTGATGTGGCAATAATACATCTTTCTATAGCCTAAAAGAAAGGAAACAATTTAATTGATAACAGAAACTGACAAAGAATTTTCTTACATATTGAATATATAATCCCTTCTAAATTCACACCAATTTCTGTATTTTCTAGAATAAGTTTCATATACTGAACTTAAAAAATATTCAGCAAGCAATAGGAAAATGTAAAAAGTAACAATACAATTTTTAAAAGAACCAGAAGTGGCAAGATGGAGGATGAGAAAAACCGCAAGCAGAGTGTCTTTGCAAGAAAGACAGATTTTAGAAGAAAGTGAAAAAAAAAAAAAAAAACAACAGGTAGACAAACACAGATTGCATGAGGGTCAGAAGGAAGGGTGCCTGAAAATAAAGGAGACTCCACAGGAAGAAGTTGAGGAGGAGAACTGGAAGGAGAAAGGCCCCCGAGAGGCTTGAAGACCAGCAACAAGGGTAGGTGGAGCGCTTAAATTTCCCCTCCCTGCATCTCTGACTGCTGGTGGGCTCCTGAGCAGTTGGAGAGACTTGCCAATACCAGCCCAGAGACAGCTGCTGCCAGTGAGTGGTGAGCCTCTTGCAGACAGGGCACCAAACTCCCAGCTTCCTAGGGGCACTTCCCCATGCACAGACCCGAGCCGATGGGCAGGTGCCATATTGCTTCATTCTCCCCTTCCCCTTCCCTACCTGCGGCTGCTGAGAGAGACAATTTAGCCACTACCCAGAGACATCTGCAGGGAATAGGACCTTTCCCTTTGGGCCCCTACAGTGGACAGAGCGGTGCTCAGGCTGTGAGCTCCCTACCAGCCAGCCCTCCCAAGTACTGCTGGCCTGGTGACTCCAGCAGTGTGGGGCAAATCTGAGGCAGAGAGACATTGATCCAGCTTGGGCATCCCATGGGTGACTTGAGACCAGCACTCCTCTCCCTGGCAGGGTCAGGGATTGATCTTTGGGGGGCCCAGGGGACATGCCTGCAGAACAGATCCCATACACCCAGGTCTTTATTGCATTGCCCCGGGGCACAGAAGGGATATTTGCCTACTGAGGTGTGTGAACCTTCAGGGGCAGATCAGTGTCCTTGAGGGGCAACTCTCCTCCCACAGGAGGGCTCTGTACCCAGTTCAGGCTGCTATCCTGGGCAGGGACCCTCTCTGCCTACATCACAGACAGAGGAGACCCACTGGCTTGAGGTCCTGCCTTCTCAGAGACCCAGCAGAAACTGTGGAGTATGCTGAAGGTGGAAAAGAGTGAGGCCTTCTCTAGACTACAGGTCTCAGACAGCCCCATCCCCACATGCAGACTTTTTGGCTGAGTGGGGCCATTTCAGCCCCTCCAATGCAGCTTTGCCCAGAAGCAGAGAACAGAAAATTGACCCCAAGCCTTTGTGGTGCTTGAGGGCAAACTCACCCAACCCAGCTCTACCCAGACTCATTCCCCTCATGGTAAAGGAGCAATTCAACAAGAAGATATAACAATCCTAAATATAGCTGTACCTAATACAGCAGCTCTCAGATTCATTCTATTAGAGCTAAGCTCAGAAATAAATAGTAGCATGGTAATTATCAGTGACATCAAACCCCACTACCAGAGCTGGATAAATAATCAAAGCAGAAAATAAGTAAATAAACACTGCATTGAAATGGGACTCTAGAACGAATGGACCTAACACACATTTACAGAACATTCTGCCCAAAAACTACTGAACATACATTCCTCTCATCAGCACATGAGATGTTCTCCAAGACATACCACATCTTAGGCAACAAAAAATGTGTCAACAAATTTTTAAAAAATAGAAATCATACTGTGTATCTTCTCAGATCACAGAAGATTAAAACTAGAAATCAATTCCAAGAGAATCACTCAAATCTACAAAAAGTCACAAAAAAATGGCACAAAAAAATGACACAAAAAAATGGAAAAACATATCATCCTCATGGATCAGCAGAATCAACATTGTTAAAATGTTCATACTGTCAAAAGCAATCTACAGATTCAGTGAAATTCCCTTCAAAATTCCAACATCATGTTTAACAGATCTAGAAAAACTAATTCTATGGTTTGTTTGGAACTAAAAAAGAGCCTGAACAGCCAAAGGAATCTTAAGCAAAAAGAACAAATCTGGAGGCATCACATTACCAGACTACAAACTATACTAGAAGGCTATAGTAAACAAAACAGCATAGTCTGGTTCAAAAATAGAGACATCGACCAATGGAACAAAACTGAGAACCCAGATATAAAACCATCTACCTACAACCAACTGATCTTGACAAAGCAAACAATGTACACTAGGGAAAAGAACCCCTATTCAATGCATGATGCTGGGAAAATTGGAGAACCACATGCAGAGCAATGAAACAGGACTCCTGTCTCTCACCACTTACAAAAATTAATTCAAAATGGACAAAAGACATTAAACATAAGGCATGAAACAATAAGAATCCTAGAAGAAAATGTAGGAAAAACTCTCCTAGTTATTGGCTTAGGCAAAGAATTTATGACAAAGACCCCAAAGGAAATTAAAGCAAAAAAAAAAAGATAAGTAAATGGTACTTGATTAAATTGAAAAGCTTTTGTACAGCAAAGGAAATAATCAACAGAGCAAACTGACAACCTACAGAATCGGAGAAAATATTCACAAATGATACATCCAATAAAGGGCTAATATCCACAGTCTACGAATATCTCAAACAAATTGGCAAGAAAAAACCAATCAACCCCATTATAAAGGGGGAAAAAGACATGCAGAGAAGCTGTTTAAAAGAAGATAGACAAGTGGCAAGCAATTATATGAAAAAATATTTAAGACGGGCATGGCACTCCTCCCAGAGTGCTAGGATTACATGTCTGTAATCCTAGCACTCTGGGAGGCTGAGGCAGGAGGATCACTTGAGCTCAAGAGTTTGAGACCAGCCTGAGCAACAGTGAGACCCTGTCTCTACCAAAAATAGAAAAATTAGCTGGGCATGGAGGTACACACCTGTATTCCCAACTACTTGGGAGGCTGAGGCAGGAGGATTGCTTGAGCCCAGGAGTTTGAGGTTGCAGCGAGGCATGGCACTCTAGGCAGGGTGACAGAGAGAGATTCTGTCTCAAAAAAAAAAAAAAAAAAGAAGAAGAAGAAGAATATGTCATTTCCTAAGCTAACAAGTACAGATAATAAAAAAAAGGAAAGAAAAAATGTTCAACGTCACTAATCATAAGGTAAATGCAAGTGAAAATCACAACGAGATATATCACCTTACCCCTGTCAGAATGGCCATTATGAAAAAGTCAAAAAACAGTAGATGCTGCCATGGATGCAGAGAGAAAAGAACATTTATACATCATTGGTAAGAGTGAAAATTAGTACAACCTGTGTGGAAAATAGTATGGAGCTTCCTCAGAGAACTAAATCTAGACTTACCATTCCATCCAGCCATCCCACTACTGGGTATCTACCCAATCAAAAAGAATTCATTTTATCAAAATGACAGCAGCACTTAAATGTTTATAACAGCACAATTGACAATATCAAAGATGTGGAATCAACCTTAGTGTCTATCAGTTCATGAGTGGATTCACAAAATGTGGTGTGTGTGTGTGTGTATAAATATATATAATGGAGTACTACTCAGCCATAAAAAGTAATCAATTAATGTCTTTTGCAGCAATTTGGATGGAACTGGAGACTATCATCCTAAGCAAAATTTCTGAGGAATGGAAAAACAAACACCACATGTACTCTCTAATAATTGGGAACTAATTGATGGGCAAACATGGGCACAGAGGGAGGTAAAAGCCATTGGAAATCAAGAAGTGGGGAGAGAGAAGGAAGAAATGGGCAAAACCTACCTTACAAGTACAATGGATACTATTCAGGTGATGGGCACACTACCGTGTTTCCCCGAAAATAAGACCTACCCATAAAATAAGCCCTAGCAGGATTTCTAACCATTTGTGCAATATAAGCCCTACCTGGAAAATAAGAGCTAGTGATGGGCGTGGCTACCCAGCGTATCTGCACAAACCATGCATTTCGTAGTGGAGAGGTAAAAAACAGGAGCAGCCCTTCTCATCTGCCCCATGAGAGCTCTACTGCTTGACATGAGAGATTGGGGCCAATGGTTCTAAAGGAAATAAAGTGACAAGAAATTCAGGATGGAATTCGGGGTTTGGAGAATTATGATGATGTTCCAGAAGAAGATGACTTAACTATATTTGAATAAATGTCGATTGTTGTAGCGTGCTTAAAAAAAATAACACATCCCCTGAAAATAAGCCCTAGGGTGTCTTCTTGAGGAAAAATAAATATAAGACCCTGTCTTATTTTCAGGGAAACACAGGAATAGCCCTGATTTAAGCTTTATAAAAGCTATCTGTGTACCAAAAACATTTGTACCCCCTTAATATTTTAACATAAAAGAAATGACAAACAATACAAAAATGTATCAATAAAAGCCTTTACAAAGTCACCTAAAAACCCATACAATATCCAGAAATGAATTAATAAATATGTACAAAATACCCTTAAAAATATTGCTGAAAGTAAAGAACTAAATAGTAATTCATTGATTGGAGAAGTCAATGTTTTAAAAATGTAAAGCCTGCAACCAAGCATTTGATTTAATGCACTCCCAATTCAAATTTCTGAAGTTTTTTTAAAAATGGAAATTGACAAGCAGACTCTAAAATGTATATAGAAGCATGAAGGGCTAAGTAAAGTCAAGGCAATCTTAAAGAAGAGAAAAACTTGGTTACTTATACTACCACATATCAAAAAATATAAAACCATAGTAATTAAGACAACGTAGTCTTTATGGAAGAACAGACAAATAGTTGGAAAAGACTAGAGAGTTCTGAAATAAACCTACAAATATATACTCACCTGATTTATGACAACTGGTGCAGTAGGGAAAGAATTGTCTTTTTATAAGTGTTTCTGGATCAACTGGATATTTATGAGGGGAAAAAATAAAACTTGACTTCAAATTCACATAATAAAAAAATGAGTTCCAGATGAATTGCATATAATATAGTGTTTAGAAGAAAATATGGTAGAACATCTTCTTAACCACGGAATAGGCAACTATTAATACTTCTTAGCCACAACCAAAAAACTATAATGAAAAATGATAAAACTGATAAATTAGAATATATTAAGATCAGCATAACTTTGGTATCCAAATACACTATTTAAAGAGTGCAAAAGTGAGTCATGAAGTGGGGAATGACATATTCAGCACAAACTTCCAAGAAAGTTCTTATTTCCAAAATACATAGAGAACTTTTATAAAACCATATGAAAAAGGAAGATAACCCAATAGAAAAAAATGAGCAAAAGACTTGAATAAACACTTCACAAAAGAGGATATGCAAGTGGCCAATAATCATATAAAATGCAGTTGCCTCTATTGCTTTAATGTATATAAGGTTTACAACTGGGAAATTTATCTTTTTGAACTTTAAGAAGTTGTGATAGTAGTTATACTTGGGAAGGAGTAGCAACTAGAAGGAGATACATGGGAGCTCCTGAGTTTTAGAAATAGATGGCATATCTGCAACATTTTTTTTCCACAGTACTGTCTCTGCTGTGGTTCTTTTTTCTTGATCTGGATGATGGTTATATGAATTCATTCACTTTATGAAAATTCATAAGGCTTTACAATTATGATTTGTTCACATTTCTATTTTCATGTATGTTATATTTGAATAATGAGTTTATAAGAACACACATTAACAAACTAAATCAAATTAACAATAAACACAAAAACTTCACTGTTAAAAAAAAAATCCGGGCCAAAGCCAGCCTTTAGACCAGCTATTTATGATTTTTGCCTGGTCAATTTACCATAAATTTAAAGGTTAAAAGTATTGGAAGAATATTAGAGAACATTTGGGAAAGAGAACAACCTTTATGACTTCAGAAATCATATAAAAATGGAAGCTGGGCACTGTGGTGTTTGCTTGTAGTCCCAGCTGATCAAGAGGTTGAGGTGGAAGGATCTCTTGAGCCCATGAGTTCAAGGCCTACCTGGGCAGCACAATGATACATAGTCTCTAAAAAAAAAAAAAAAAAAAAAAATCAATGATAGGTTTAACTACAACAATTAAAATTCTGTACATAAAATAAATTTAAGAGAATAAAAATATTAATTAGAAAGTACAACTATTATAGAAAATGTAAAATATTATGAATAAATAAAGTATATTTATATATGCTATCTCTTGATGGAAAATTATGAATATTTTTTTATTTCTTCTTTGCAAAATTCCTTATTTATAAAAACAAACATCTGGACATAAATATCTGAATAGTATATAATAAATATTTTAAAATATAATAGTTTTATATAGGTATATAATCATAAAGCAAGGAACACTAACCCCATCCTCAAATGTATTCTTATTTACCAGATGACCTTTATTTCACTCATTAGCAAATTAGTTCACCAATTATTATCACTCATTACCTCATACTAGGCATCATCTGCAATTCTGGGTCAATTTATATTTTAATATACATACTTTGCCTTCTTAAATTTTGTGTGTACCTTTGAAATCTTAAATATATATGTATCTAACATTTTACTAAAAATGCTATTAATATTTCTTGTAGCCAACAAATGAGCATCAGGCTTTCTTGTTTTATAAAAATATGTTGTATATTGATAAAAATGAGTTACTATAATTACAGCCAATAGTAGTAAAAATCAATTAAAAGATGTGCACTCCTGGAAAATTATCTTTTGGATAGATTTTGTGTAACATATAAAACAAACTCAACTGAAAAATTTTAATCTTTCTTAAACATTAATATCATAGAGGGATAATAATTTTATGTCTTAGATTCTCTTCTAATCTTGTGAGCTTTGCTCCATTGCTACTGTCATTGACTAAAGTATTGACACTTCTGTGATTCTAGTATTTGTCTCATTGTTCAAATATTAAGCCTTGAGCTCTCACTATCTGTGTCTACATCAACTTAATGATTTTGTTTCTTAGAATGTTCTTTCAAGTTACTTTCTTAATACATTTTTAATGTGACTGTCATATTACATGAACCAATACCAGGTGTGTATCCACACCAGATACCAGGTATGTATCCATGCTGGAGTTTGTGGCATTTTTGCCATGTCACTTGAGACATGATCACCCACACACTAATTCTATTTACCATTTGTAATCAAGGAAATCATTACCAATCTGAAATTCTTTAATGTGGAGTGTCAAGTGTCTAAAATAAAAGATTAATATATTTGTCTTGGTATTGGTATGGGAGAAAAAAACATGTAGATCATGAGTTTAAACTAGGCATACATGTATCAAATGAACCATGAAAACTATAGAGAATAAACATTTTAGAAATAGATGGCATGTTTGCAGTATTTTTCCTATAGAACTATCTCTGCCATGGTTTCTTTCTCAGTTATTAATGTTACCATGACACTCAACTGACATTTTCAAGTTATTGATGACAGTGCCACATGTCGATAAACAACTTTGTG
The DNA here is from genome assembly GCF_040939455.1 of Microcebus murinus. Classification (NCBI taxonomy): domain Eukaryota; kingdom Metazoa; phylum Chordata; class Mammalia; order Primates; family Cheirogaleidae; genus Microcebus; species Microcebus murinus. The sequence goes on from NC_134136.1 coordinate 102,394,178, forward strand.
TCAGGGTTATTGACCAAAACATATGAATGTGAGTAACTAGATTCTAATATGGCTTTTTCCTTCTCCATTTTGGTTTCCACCTTAAGTCAAGCACTCTTATTTGCCGAATGAGAGCTAGGCTATTAAGTTTTGTTTTTTAGTTTACTCTAGCTCTAACTATGTAAACAACTCAAAAAGGAAAATTGATGTGAAAGTTAAATATTGGAATTTCAGAACCAAATAAGTGTTCATGTACACAGTCTATGTAATGGATAAGAGTTATTCCCTGATGTATTTCATAAATTTTAAATAAATTTATGAGACTCAAGGGTCTGCCAGTGGTGTTTATAACTCATTATTTCTAAGAGAATTCTACTTAGCACATATTTATTACATGTTTACTATGTCCAAGACACAGTAATAGATACGTATTGCTAAGACAATAGGGATAAGTTACAATTCTTACACTCTAGGAATGCAAGTGTGTATGTTGATTTGTTATATGCTCTTCTAATTAATTTCTTTCTTCCAAATCAATGGTGTAGTACCTTTAATGTATTCATATTTTTGAAACTTCTCCTTAAAGATGAGAACCAGCTGTCCTATCACATTCATGTCATCCAATTAATATTTTTTTAATTTTCTTGATATTTTAGAAACAGAGTCTCTCTCAGTCTCCCAAGCTGGAGTCCAGTGGCGTGATCATAGCTCACTGCAACCTACAACTTTTGGACTCAAGCAATCCTCCTGCCTCAGCCTGCCAAGTAGCTAGGACCACAGGGCACACCACCATACCTGACCAATTAAAAAAAATTTTTTTTGTAGAGACAAGGTTTCACTATGTTTCCCAGGCTGGTATTGAACTATTAGCCTCAGGTGATCCTCCCACCTTGGCCTACCATAGTGTTGGGATTACAGGCATGAGCCACCATGCCTGGCCCTCGATTAATGTATTATTTAAACAATATCTTTAATTAGCAAATGAATATTGTGTATGCCCATTTAACATCAAATATTTTGTCATTTCTAATATTTTAATTCTTAATCAGTGAGTTGTTAACTTATTTCCAAAGTACAAGCTGTTAAGAAATGTAAGTACTTAGAGGATAAAAGGACAGATTAACTATTAATGTAATGTGCCTGCAATAGTTGACACCCTACTTAGCATGACCATTATGTACTACAGCCTACAAAATTATTCTTCATGCTCCCACAGCAGAGCTAGTGTACCATATGGCCCTGCTTGTTTTTCGTCAAATAATTTTTACATAAACAGCTGGTGAACTGTTTTTATTGTAACAGTGCACATATTTTTTGAGACGGTTGGGAAAGACTGATGCAACTCTAGTCACTGCCTGTTTTTATGTCAATGTTAAGGAGAAATTCAAATTCATATTTTTAAAATGTGGACTTGTATTCTTGTCACCATGGTCAGTTCATAAGAAAGACTTTTTTTCATTTAGTAAATTATTGACATGTTTATAAACTTGTAGCAAGAAATAAAAAGTAATCATAAGGGATCTTCAACTTAACATGGCATATTCAGTGTTTATTTTTATACTCTTGTGAATTTTTAGAGGCAGAGTTGATATGTTTTGGACTATTTTATAGGCAGTTTTAATATGACTATATTTGGTTTTGAAACATAGCTTCAACACATTCTGATAAGTGATATAATAACCAGAAGATTTTTAGCAGTTTTGTGTGTATCTGTGATTTGAGTTGATTTGATGACTATTTGCTCCCAAAGAACCCCCCCTCCTCAACAAGAAATTTCATCTGTTAAAGTCACTAGTGGGTTCAAAAATACAAGTAGAGGCATTTTCTTTTGACTTCTAAAGAAATGATGACCACACCTCAGGTTTTTTGTAAGGAGAGTATCACAGTGCTTAGAATGTTAAACTGCAAACCTTTAAATCTTTACATCTAATTTTATATTTAATACTTAAAAAATTCCCCTGCAACCAGAAGATACTCCCATTAGAACACTGATAAGGATTCATGTATTATTATATCTCACTGATTCCTTTTCATAGGATATTAGAGACTATAAAATATGTTTCATTAGGGAAGAGAATGAATGCTTAATTATTTTGCCATCGAAAACCTTGGGACCTTGTGGTCAGAACAATGAAAAGCATCTACCCACCACATACTAATGGTAAGTATGTGTAAAATATAAGAGGAAGGATAATTTCTCCTAACCCTACAGCTTTCATTATATTCACCTGTCTGACCTTTATATCTTCAATTAATTTCATTTAATGTGAAACTGACAGACACATAGATATATTTTCACAGAATATTTTATCTTTATATACAAAACAGAAAAATAAGGGACCTGATTTCATTTTTTTTAAGCTTTAACCTCCTATTGAAGAAACTCATTTGGAATAAGCTTCATAATAGTGAGTACATTTTGTGAGTAGCTTGTCACTTAAACAAACCAATTTGTTTATGTGAATTTTAATTGATGCCCTGTTTATGTTCTCCCAAATATGTAATATTTACATGAATGTTAGGAAAATTAATTAGGTGAGGCAATCGTTTTTATAAAGATTTCCCTCTTCCAAGTAAATCATCCATTCATTTTACTTCACCAGATGTTCAGGTCAAAGAAGGAGAAAATCAACTACAAATGATTTCAACTATTAAACAGAATATATAACTGTTAGGGGGCAATTCTCCATAGGTCATTTATGTTTCTGTGAGTGATACTCTTGTTGCCCTTCGTTCTAGATTTTCTTTTCTTTTCTTTTCTTTTCTTTTCTTTTCTTTTCTTTTCTTTTCTTTTTGTGCCTCATTTTAACATTTAACAAGTTTAAAGGCCTCATAATTATACTGCTGTTTGATGAATTTCATTCATACCTTTTGTATGGCATTTAATAGCACACAAGGTGAAAAAGACTCTTTTCGTCATCACAATGATTGTTTATAGGAAACAGTACTTTATTATCTTAAATTTTATTTTTCATTTTTTAATTTTTTTATTTCAGAATATTATGGGGGTAAAAACATTTTGGTTACATATAATGTCTTTGCCTCGCTCAAGCCAGGGCTACAAGCTTGCCCTTCCCCCATACAGTGTGCACTGCATCCATTAGTTGTGAGTTTACCCACGCCCACTCCCTGCCCACCTGACCAGCACCCAGTGAATATTACTACCATGTGAGCATCTTAATGTTGATCAGTTAGTACCAATTTGATGGCAAGTACATGTGGTGCGTGTATTTCCATTCTTGTGATAGCTCACTTCAAAGGATGAGCTCAAGGTCTACCCAAGATAATGTAAGAGGTGCTAGTTCACCATTGCTTTTTGTAGTTGAGTAGTATTCCATGGTATACATATACCACATTTTATTAATCTACTCATGTATAATTAATACATAAAAATACACTGCTGGCTGTAATATCAGCATCGATATAGGTTAATTCATTTTATTACTTTTTTTTTTAGACAGAGTCTCACTTTGTTGCCCAGGCTAGTGTGAGTGTTGTGGCATCAGCCTAGCTCACAGCAACCTCAAACTCCTGGGCTCAAGCGATCCTACTGCCTCAGCCTCCCAAGTAGCTGGGACTACAGGCATGCACCATCATGCCCGGCTAATTTTTTGTGTATATATTTTTAGTTGGTCAATTAATTTCTTTCTATTTATAGTAGAAACGGGGTATCGCTCAGGCTGGTTTTGAACTCCTGACCTCCAGCAATCCACCCGCCTTGGCCTCCCAGAGTGCTAGGATTACAGGCGTGAGCCACCGCGCCAGGCCCATTTTATTACTTTTTGTTTGTTTTCTGTTTCAGTGTAAAGTCCAAATAGTTTGGTTTCCTATCCCCTTATTTATTGATGCCACCTGACCGGCACCCAATGAATATTCCTTCAATGTGAGCACTTTAGTGTCGATCAGTTAGTACCAGTTTGTTGGCAAGTACATGAAGTGCTTGTTTTTCTATTCTTGTGATAACCTCACTTCGAAGAATGGGCTCAAGCTCTAATCAGGATAATATAAGAGGTACTAGTTCACCATTATTTTATGTAGTTGAGTAGTATTCCATGGATTTTCTTTTCAAGAAAGTTGGGCAGAGAACAGCCTTGGAAGATAAATAAAACATCTCCAGGGTAGAGGAAAGGCATGTTTGCTGTCTATTACACAAGATTCAGCCTTTCTAAGCTCAGGGTTCCTCTCCTATAATGCAACCCAATGCATGGGATGGTGTCACTAGACCTCTTCACATCTCCCTGTGGGAATTGGGGCTTGGGGAATCAGTATAAGAAAATGCTGATACTCTAGCTAACACTGTTGCTGGGACTAATAAAGTCTTTTATCTCTTACCCAAGAGCCTTGTGTCTTCTGCCAGCATCCATGAAACTGACAGGCTAACTTCTTAGCTTGCAAGAAGGGCAAAATCTTACTTTTCACAGTTCTTAACAGCAAACACATATCTGTTTTTTTTCTATTCACAAACAAAAACCCATTAAAGCCTTTATAGTGTAAAAATAGATAACATTTAATTTTTTTGTTTTTTCCTACTTTGTTTTATGATAAAATTTAATGTGTATCACCGGTTTGAAATTCTTCAAGTCAATTAACTAGCTTGAAATATGCCATTAAAATGTGAAATATGTAATATAATAAGGAGTAGATGTAAATCAAGGAATATACTTTTGACATCAATTAATATCAAAGTGACTTTACAACCATTTTAACTTGTATTTTTGTAGTACTCCATTTTAACAGAACATCAAACTCACTGAAGTTAAGTAATGATCATAAAAGTAAATTCTATACTGTTACATATATTATTTTTACTTATGTTCATTTTTACTTTAAATATGTCAGAGTGTTAAGAATAGTATATATAATTTATAATATATTATCATACTATATATAATGTTTATATTTATATAAATATAAAATTTGAGTAATATATGTGAATATTTAAGCCACATCATACTAAGCTTTTTTGCTAATTGTATGAATGTTTTTCTTCTTCTTTTTTCTACATTTAAGTGGCATGAACAATTAAGAAAGGTAGGAAACCAAAGGCAGTGGAGACCCATCCTCAATCTTCTAAAACAGAACAATGGCCAACCTAGAATTCTTTACCTGGCAAAACTAAACTTCATCTATGAGGGAGAAATAAAGACTGTCTCAGGCAAGCAATCACTGATCGAATTTGAGAAGACCAGATCTTCCCCCTAGGAAGTACTCAGTCATGCATTATACACTGAACAGAGCAATAGACACTCACCAAAGTAAAATCACTTAAGAGTTAAAGTGTAGATCCTGGATTCCACAATGGCTCAAGAGGTAAAACAAAACAATAAGAATCTACCCAACAATATGAACAGAAATCTGCCCCAAATATCAATCTTCTCAATAAATGTGAATGGCTTGAATTGTCCTCTGAAGAAACAGACTGGCCGAGTGGATAAGAAATCATAAGCCAACTGTCTACTGTCTCTGGGAAACCCATCTAACCCACAAAGACGCTGTCAGACTCAAGGTAAAATGTTGGAAAACAAACTTCCATGCAAGTGGAAGCCAAAAGAAAGTGGAGGCAGCTATCCTTATTTCAGATAACATAAACTTTAAAATAACAAAAGTAAAGAAAGACAAAGATGGCCACTATATAATGGTGAAAGGAAAAATTCAACGAGAAGACTTAACAATTCTTAATATTTATGCACCTAACACAGGAGCACCCAGATACATAAAGCAAACCCTGTTTGATGTAAATAGCATGATAAGCAGTAATGCCATAGTAGCTGGTGATTTCAACACCCCACTGACTGAATTGGACAGATCCTCCAAACAGAAAATAAGTAAAGAAACAATGGACTTAAACAGAGCTCTAGAACAAATGAGTCTAACAGATATCTACAGAACATTCCACCCAAATAAAGCCAAATATACATTCTTCTCATCAGCTCATGGAACTTTATCCAAAATTGATTACACCCTAGGCCACAAAACAGACCTCTACAAATTTAAAAAAATAGAAATTGTACCATGTATCTTCTCAGACCATAGTAGTATAAAATTAGAGATCAATTCCAACAGAAACTCTCACCACTTCTCAAAGTCATGGAAATTAAAGAATCTATTGCTGAACAGCTACTGGGTCAAAGAGGAGATCCAGATGGAAATCAAAAGATTCTTTGGGCTAAATAATAACAGAATCTAATGTTATCAGAATCTGTGGGACACAGCAAAAACATTCCTGAGAGGAAAACTAATAGCATTACATGCTCACGTCCAAAAGGCAACAAGCTCAAAAATCAACAAACTAATAAACCATCACAAGCAACTGGCAAAGGAAGAGCAAATTAATTCTAAATCTAGCAGAAGAAAAGAAATAACTAAGATCAGAACAGAACTAAATGACATTGAGAACAAAAGAAGAATACGAAAGATCAACAAAAGCAAAAGTTGGTTTTTTGAAAAGATAAACAAAATTGACAGCCCTTTTGCTAGATTGACAAGAACTAGAAAGGAAAGGATTCTAATAAACTCAATCAGAAATGAAAAGTAGAGGTCACTACAGATATCACGGAAATACAAAACATTATCTTTGAATACTATAAAAATCTATATGCCCCAAAGCTACAAAATGTCGAGGAAATGGACAAATTCTTGGAAACACACACCTCCCTAAGCTCAATCAGGAAGGAATAGAATTACTGAACAGACCAATATCAAGCACAGAAATTGGAGCAGCAATTAAAAATCTTCCAACAAAAAGAAGTCCTGGACCAGATGGGTTCACACCTGAATTTTATCCAACCTAAAAAGAAGAACTCATACCTATACTGCAGCTCATTCTATGAAGCCAATATTCCCTTGATACCAAAGCCAGGAAAGGATACAACAACAACAACAACAAAAACTACAGACCAATAACCATCATGAATATAAATGCAAAAATCCTCAACAGAATCTTAGCAAACCAAATCCAACAGCACATCAAAAAAATAATAATAATTCAATGCAAAGATGTGAAAATAACCGAAGTGCCCATCAATTCATGAGTGGATTAATAAAATGTGGTATATGTATACCATGGAGTACTATTTAGCCATAAGAAACAACAATGATATAGCACCTCTTGTATTTTCCTAGACAGAGTTGGAACCCATTCTACTAAACGAAGTATCCCAAGAATGGAAAAATAAGCCCCTCATGTACTCACCAGCAAATTGGTATTAACTGATCAACACCTAAGTGGACATATAGGAATAACATTTATTAGGTGTCAGGCAGGTGGAAGGGGGGAGGTGAGGAGGGTTGGGTATATACAAATACAATGAATGACATGTGCAACGTTTGGGGGATGGACATGCTTGAAGCTCTGTCTTGAGGGGGGGAGGCAAGGGCAATATATGTAACCTTAACATTTGTACCCCCATAATATGCTAAAAAATATAAAAAATTAATAATTCATCATGACCAGGTGGGCATTATACTGAGATGCCAGGTTGGTTCAAAATACACAAATCTATAAATGCAATTCACCACATAAATAAAAGAAAGAAAAAAGGCCATATGATTCTCTCAACAGATGCAGAAAAAGCATTTGAAAATATCTAGCACACCTTTATGATAAAAATTCTTAACAAAATAGGCATAGATGGGACATTCCTTAAAATTATTAAGGCCATATGTGATAAACCCACAGCCAGTATCATACTGAATGGGGAAAAATTGAAAGCATTCCTGCTTAGAACAGAAGCCAGACAGGTTGCCCACTATCTCCACTTCTATGCAACATAGTGCTGGAAGTCCTTGCCAGAGCAATCAGACAAGAGAGGGAAATTAAGGATATCTGAATGGGGGCAGAAGGTTTAAACTCTCACTCTTTGCTGACAATATGATATTATATATAGAAAATCCCAAGGATTCAAGAATTCTGGAATTAATAAATGAATTCAGTAAAGTCTCAGGATACAAAATTAATGCACACAAATCAGTGGCATTCATATACACCAATAACAGTCAAGCCAAAAATCAAATCAAAGACACAACACCTTTCACAATAGCATCAAAGAAAATCAAATATTTAGGAATATATTTAACAAAGGAGGTGAGAGACATGTATGGGGAGAACTATGAAACACTGAGAAAAGAAACTGCAAAAGATGTAAACAGATGGAAATGCCTACCATGCTCATGGATTGGCGGAATCAATATTTTTAAAATGCCCATAAGTGATATACCGACTTAATGCAATCCCTGTCAAAAGACCACCATCATTCTTTACAGATTTAGGAAAATAATTCTATGCTTTGTTTGGAACCAAAGATGACCTCGTATAGTCAAAGCAATCTTAAGCACGCACACACACACACACACACACACACACACACACACAATTGGGAGGCATCAGTCTTCCAGACTTCAAATTTTACTACAAGGTTATAGTAACAAAAAAAAGAAGGGTACTGGTACAAGAACAGAGATATAGACCTTTGGAATAGGATGGAAAACACAGATATAAAACCATCCTTGTATTGTCTTCAACAAAGCAGACAAAAATATACATTGAGAAAAAGAATCTCTAGTCAATAAATGGTGCTGGGAAAACTGAATATCCACATGCAGAAGATCGAAACTGGATCACTACCTCTCACCTCTCACAAAAATCAACACACAATGGATAACAGACCTAAACCTAAGGCATGAAACCTTAAGAATTCTGGAAGAAAATGTTAGGAATACTTTTAGACATCAGCCTAGGTAAAGAATTTATGAAGAAGGCCCCCAAAGCAATCATGGCAGCAACAAAAGTAAACAAATGGGACCTGATCAAATTAAAAAGCTTCTGCACAGCCAAGGAAACTATCATTAGAGTGAATAAACAACCTACAGAATAGGAGAAAATATTTGCTCTCTACATATCCCATAAAGGGCTGATAAAAATGAATCAGGATAGAGCTTGAACCCATTCTCCGAAGTGAGGTATCACAAGAACAGAAAAATAGGCTCCACATGTACTCGCCATCAAATTGGCATTAACTGATCAACACTATGGTGCTCACACAGTAGTAATATTCTCCAGGGATTAGAGGGTTTGGGGGGTAATCTCACAACTAATGGACGTGGTGAGCATTGTAGAAGGGAAGGGCATGCCTCTCTAATCCTCGCTTGGGTGAGGCAAAGTCATATAATGTAACCAAAATGTTTGTACCCTCATAATATCCTGAAATAGAAATAAATAAATAAATAAAAGAAAATCAACACGAAAAAATCAAACAACCTCATCAATAAACAGGCAACACACATGAACAGAAACTTTTCAAAAGAAGACAAAATAATGGCCAGCAAACAGAAGACAAAATAATGGCCAGCTGAAGATCTCTAATAACTAGGGAAATGCAAATCAAAACCACAATGATATATCCCCTAACTCCATAGAGAATGTGTCCTTTATCAAAAAGTCCCAAAGCAACAAATGCTGGCGTGGATGTGGGGAGATTGGAACACTCTTACACTGCTAGTGGGACTGCAAATTAGTACAACCTCTGTGGAAAGTAATTTGGAGATACCTCAAAGAGCTAAAAATAGAAATACCATTTGATCCAGCAATCCCACTACTAGGCATCTACCCAGTAGACAAAAAAGACATGCTATAATAAAGACATCTGCACTCAAATGTTTATGGCAGCACAATTCACAACTGCAAAGCTGTGGAAACAACCCAAGTGCTCATCAATACATGAGTGGATTAATAAAATGTGGTATATGTATACCATGAAATACTACTCAACTACAAAAAACAATGGTGAATTAGCACCTCTTATATTATTCTGGATAGAGCTTGAGCCCATCATCCTTTGAAGTGAGGTATCACAAGGATGGAGAAACATGCACCACATGTACTCACCATCAAATGGGTACTAACTAATGTTAGTGTTCACATGGTAGTAATACTCACTGGGTGCCAGTCAGGTGGTGGGGGTGGGGAGGGGTAAACCCACAACTAATGAATACAGAGCGCACTGTATGGGGGGAAGGCAAGCTTGTAGCCCTGGCTTGGGTGAACCAAATGCATTTCATGTAACAAAAATGTTTGTATCCCCATAATTTCCTGAATTTAAAAAAGTAAAAAAAATAAAAAAATAAAATAAAATAAAAAAATAAAGGTAGGAGACAACTCTACTCATAATTTACATTGATTATTTTATGTAATTCTCTAAGATCATGTATGCAACTTTTTGCAGGAAAACATCCAAGACTACAGGGGGAAAACAAAGGTATTTAATTTAACTACTGAAAATTTGTATGACTCTCTGTCATAGGCTTTTGTCCTACCCTCTTCTCCATGATTTTATTTTTATTTTAGGTACTTTACAATTTTACACATAAACTCCTACAGGGAAGGAAGGACAAGCAGTTTTAAATCCCTGCACGATACTGCAAATATCATCATTGAGTTCTGTATACACATGGGCAGTAGTATTACTAAGTCCATGTCATAGTTATCTATACTACTATAATACCCGCTAGAACAGGGAATTTCTTCTTATATTTCATCACCATCAGTATTGATTTGCTGGCCCCAGTGTTGACCAGTAGGCTGATGCTGGTGGGGTTAGAGTTCTGGACCACATTATAGAGTTGTTTTAATCACCAAAGAACAAAGACTGGCCTAGAGAATAGGAATAGTTTCAGTCAGTCACTTTTATGCAGTTGCACTTGATGTCTTTATGGTAAGCTTTGAAGATAAAATTAGAGCATATTTTTTTGATTATTTAAGAAACTTTTCTAGCTCAGTAGACTATGAATACTGTCAAATGTCCTTCAGATATAGTCTCAGCAATACTCCATGCTTAGGGCTGAAATCTAAAATCCCAGACATAAGTAGACATGAGAAAATAGACATTTAGGCATTCACTACAAGTACGATTAGTATGATGATGTTTGAAATTTGTGCTTCCTCTTCTATGATTCCTGTTCTCACACCTAGAAACTCATGTAAAAGGCAATACTAACATTTGTTCCTAGTTCCTAGGCAGCATGATAAAAAATATAGATAGGTAAAAAATTAAAACAAAAATGTTGATGGCTGGCATATCTAAGTTATAAAATGATGGAAGTATTTATTTTCCTTTTAAAACTAATTCTACCAGGTGTGGTGGCTCACGTCTGTAACCCTAGCACTTTGGGAGGCAGAGGCAGGAGGATTGCTTGAGGCCAGGAGTTTGCCATTTCTTCCCCAAATAGAAAAATTAGTTGGGCATGGTGGTGTGCACCTGTTGCCCCAGCTACTCAGGAGGCTGAGGCAGAAGGATTGCGTGAGCCCAGGAGTTTCGGGTTGCAGTGAGCTATGATGACGCCATTGCACTTTAGCCCTGGCAACAGAGTGAGACTCTGTCTCAAAACAAACAACAAACAAACAAAAAACTAATTCTATACTGCCAAAATCTCAACTTATCCCCAAGTCTAATCCTTGAAGACAAATATGGAAACCAGGTCAGTAATTGGTTTTAAAAGAGTGGGATAGAGATTAAAGATGAGGTAAATATTAGGGTATGAGACATTGTCAGTGAAGTAGTGACTTTAAGGTCATTGATTAGATATAGATTTCAGAGACGGCAGAAATATCAGGGAGGGAGTAAGGATGCCTGATGCGTGAATTACTTGCCAAAATAATCTTAGATCTTAATAGTTGGTTTGTGATTATAAAATCAATGTGAATATCAAAATATGAACTATGTGAGAATAACCATATCAAATGATTAGGTAAAGCACAGTAATTGATGTGGTATCCAATCTCAAAGAGGAATAGCTCATTCCTTCTAAACAAGGTTCAGGAAATATACAAATTTCTCACATACTATATCTTACTCTCTTCTTTGGGACTTATTCCTTGTAACTGCTGTGTATAATTATTTTAGTTCACATAAACATGTTTATTTGTCACAAGTTAGTTTATTCTTTAGTTTAAAATAACTTATTGAGTATTATTTATGCTTTTGTATTAATTATATGGTAAAGGGCTTCCATTATGGTAATAATAAATGTTTATTAGCAACCTTTACATGGTTACACTACCTGTATGATTATTTTGTAATTGTTCTGGCTTCAAAAAGTCACTCACCTAGGACTTATTTAGCCTTAATTAAAAAGCACTGTTATCTTGCTATTTTTGTTATTGTGAGCTTTGGAACTGGGTTAATTATAACCAAAAATGTTAGGAATCAATTACAGATAAAGGAATGAGTCCTAAAGTTTCTGTGAGATAAAAAGATCAGTTGAAGAATATACAATACCATCACAGCTATGCGAGAAGTGAAAATTCAGTAAAATTACTAAAATATTTGGTGTCTACAAAGCTAAAAAGGATTAAGTAATATTTAACCTATGTTTATTAATGGATTAAATAAAGTGGTTAATTAAGCATTACTCATATAAAGCTTATTGGATATTTATTTTCCTTAATGTTCTGTTCTGATATCAAATTTGTATTATTATTAAATTATATTCATAGAGCATATGCACAGAACCTAAATGTACAAATGCATACACATATGTAAGCAATCCCAATCAAAATATATATAATACAATTTCACCACCTCATAAAGATTAATCATGCCTTTCCCTGCTAATCCCAATAGACTACCACCACATCACTCTTCTATAGTTCTGATTTCACCTATAGATTAAATTGGCTTGTTCTAGAATTTTTAATGGCTTTAGTAAGGTGTATCTGAAATACAATAAACCACATATATTCAAAGTACAAAATTTGGTAAGTTTTGACACATGTATGTATCCATGTAACCACTGCCACATTCAAGTTAGTCAATCTATCCATCACCTCCAAAAGTTTTCTCATGCTCCATTATAATCTCTTCTTTGTTCTTCCCAGTCCACAGGCAACCACTGATCTGTCACTATGCATTAGTTTTCATTTCCTAGAATATTATATAAATGGAATCATACATTATGTACTATTTTGTTTAACTTCTATCACTCAGAATACTTATTTGAAATATATCCATATTATGGCATGCACCAATAGTTCATTCCATTTATTACTGAGTAATATTCTATTATAGATACACCACACTTTGTTTATCTAGTCACCGACTAAAGGATGTTTGGGTTATCTTCAGTTTTTTTATTATTATAAATAAAGCTGCCATGAACCTTTCTGTACACATTTTTGCATAGACATATTCTTTTTTCTCTCAGATAAATAACTGAGAGTGTAATAATTTGGTTATACTGCATGTGTGTGATTAAATTAAGTAATTGCCAAACTATTTTCCAAAGTGGATGTGCCAATCTACATTCCCACCAGCAAGGTATGAGAGTCCTTTCACACCTTTGGCGATACTTGGTATGGTCAATCTTTGTAATTGTACATAATCTAATAGGAGTGTAGTAGTATCTCATTAGGGTATTAATTTTTATTTACCTAATTTCTAATGATATTGAGCATTTTTATGTGCCTCTTTGCCATTCATGATTGTACTTTGTTGAATTGTCTGTTCAAACCATCTGCCCATTTATATTAGGTTGTCTTCTTATTGAGTTTTAAGAGTTCTTCATAAATGCTGGATGTAGATTATTTATTATTTACCTACTTTGCAAATATTTTATCCCTTTCTATGGATTGTCTTCTCATTCTCTTAGCATTATCTTTTGAAGAACAGATGTTTTTAACTTTGGTGAAGTCAAATTCATCAATTTGTTCTTTTATGGGTTGTCCCTTTAAAGTTGTATGTAAGAAATTTTTGCCTAGCTCAAGATCACAAAGGTTTTATCTTATGTTTCCTTCTAGCATTTTTATAGTTTTGGATTTTACATTTTGATTGATGATCTATTTTTAGTTATTGTGTTTTACATGGTGAAAGGTATGGCTCAAAGGTTTTGGGTTGTTTTGTTTGTTTTGCTCTGTGTTGTGTTTTGTGCATATATATATGTATTTTCAATTGTTCCAGTATGGTATGTTGAAAGGACTATCCCATCTCCACTGAATTGCTTTGGCACCAAGGCTCACAATTAGTGGCTTATATATGTTGGAGTCTATTGTTGGTGTTTCTATTCTGTTTCACTGATCTATTTGTCTATTTCTATGAAAGTAGCACACTGTCACGATTACTGTAGTATTATAATAAATCCTGAGATCAGGTAGTATTAGTCCTCTAATTTTGCTTTTCTTTTGCAAAGTCATGGTCCACCGAATTTCCATATTAATTTTACAATCAATGTATCAATTTATACAAAAAAATTCTGCTGGGATTTTGATGAATCTAAAGATAATTTAGGAAGAAATGATACCTAAATCATCTTATTTTCTAATCTTTAACTCTTTTATTTTATCTATTTCCCATTACTGCATTGGCAGGAACCCCTGTTACAATGTACAATAAAAACAAAAATAGCAGCTATTCTCATTTGCTTCTTAATAGCCAACCTTTTTCTACTAAGTATGATATTTGCTATAGGTTTTATTTTTTATATATCTAGTTTTATAACATCTCTTTTATCATGGATTAATGTTGATTTTAACAAAATATTTTCTATGTTAATTTAGATATGATTTTTCTCAATCTGTCAACGTGGTATGCCAGTCCTTGATATAATTGACCTCAGATTTATTTTTCACTCTTTCCTTGCTCTATTCTCCATTGTTTGGGAGATGACTCTTGCAGATCACAATTCCTATATTCTCTAACATTTGGCTGCTATCATGGTTCAGGAATCCTATGGCACCAACACAAAGTTAAGAGTCCAGGAGAACAGGAGCACCCAGAGGTTTTTTTGGGTTTTTTGTTTTTTTTTCTTATCTCTCTCTGCATCAGATGCCTTCTCTTTCAATGTCACCCTCATCATGATGATCTACTATGGTTCCAGATTCTGTTGACCCCAAGTCCTAGGCTCCAGTAACATTATTATCTCTTGTCTCTCTACCCTAGACATGGAAGTGACTTTCTAAAGTTGCTAAGTATTGGTTTGCCAACCTCTACCCTGTTTGGCTTATCTCTCACTTGAGTAAATAATTTCTTGCATCAGATTCTACCTGAGTTACACATTTAGAATAATTTCTCTTTTTGGATAATCTCTAACAGTTATACTTGGCTTTTGGATAATCTCTAACAGTTATACTTGGCTAACTATATTGATTAATTTCCTAATGTGAAACCTAATTTCCTGGGAAAAACTCAACTCAATCATTAATAGTTAAATGTGTTAAGTCTCTTATATCACATGTAACCAAAACAAAATTCCCCTGAGAGACTGAACCCTCTTCTAAATAACTCTGTTTCTCTTCTTCTATTCACATTTTTATAAAAAATAATTTTTGCACTCCCTAGTATTTGCACACATACATTCAAAAATTCTAAGAACATAAGGAACATAGAGAGATATATTCAACTTGTAAAATATTCAAACACTACACATAAAACTCTATAACACTACCTAAGAGAAACAAGTGATACTAAGAGGGATATTTATAGAAAAAACAGAAATATTTAAAACATGAAATAATTCAAGAAGCTAGAGAAAGAATACCATATTAAACCCAAAGAAATAGAGCATAGGAAATAATGAAGACAAATGCAGAAATGATGAATTAAAATACAGTGGAGCCAACTATCAAAAGCTCCTTCTTTGAAAAGATTTATATAAATTATGAATGACAATTTTATAGGTATCCTCAGTTACAAAAGAAAAAAGAAAAATGAATGATATTAGTTAAATAATAATGTACAAAATACAGGTGCAGAAGGAATTTAAGTATTATAAAAGAACACTATAAATATCATTACCAAATGGTGGACAAGGAATGATTGCTATATAAAGATATATTTCATCTAATAAACTCAGAAGGAATGACAGAATTAGAAAATTAACATTGTGCAACCCTTAATTAATTCATGAATAAATGTGTTAGTCCTCAAAGATTGCCTACATCAACAAAAAGGGAGACAAATATTCTCCCTTGTAATGGATGTTATTTCCTTGTAATGGACGTTCACAATATCACCTCAAAATGATCTTTCCAAATAAAAAAGGAGAGAGAGAAAAAGACTGAAATTTAATCTGATAAAACTTTTATAAATTTAAAGAAATGACAAGGAGAAAGAAACCAGACCATGTGAAACTGGACAGAACATAAAATCCGTTTTGTTTTATAGTTTTTTGGTATTTTAACAACAAAAAAATAAGGTAAAAGGAATAATGTATGTTATGTATGTTGGGAGAGGACCTATAATTAATGGACATAAAAAGCAATGACAATGATTAGATTTTATTTTGACTCTGGTTCAAGAAAAAAAGATTAAAAATTCATGGCAGTCAGGTAAATGTGAAAAATAACTGAATGTTTAATTATACTAAGGAGTTAAATTTTACAGGTAGGATAAGCGTACTTGGTTTATGCTTCTATCTTTTAGAAATAGATACTGAAATATTTAAAGATGAAATGATGTCTAGGATTTGTTTCACATTATTCCAGTGGCAGAGACAGTGCTAAGTATGAGTATAGATGAAACCAGATTGGCCATGTATTGATGATGTTGATTCTGAGTATCAGGAATATTCTCTCTACCATTGAATATTTTTAAGAATTTCTATAGTGAAAAGAATATATAGAATATATATAGCCATTAAATTTGAAATCCCTAATGAACAAAGACCATTATTTAGGAAAATATGAATGACTCATTGGTCCAAAGAAAAATAGAAAACTGTAAATGACCAATACAAAGTGAAACTGTGGTCAAAGCTCTAGCTACCCTCAAATGTCTTATGACCAGGCAGCTGGGGACCAGTTCTACCAAAATAATCAGCAAAAGACAACCCACCATCTTCTGTAAGCACATTCAAAGCATACAGAAAGATAAGACATTTTCAACTCATTTTCCCAGGCTAGTTCTCTTTCATTAAAAGTACAATTGATTGCAAGGATGTGGAAATAACCTAAGTGTCCGTCAATTCATGAGTGGATTATTAAAATTTGGTATATGTTTACAATGGAATATTACTCAATTCTAAGAAACGACAGTGAGCTAGCACCACTTATATTATTCTGGATTGAGCTTAAGCCCATTATCCAAAGTGAGGTGACACAAGATCAGGAAATGGGCTTCACATGTACTCGCCATCAATTTGGTACTAACTGATTAACACTATGATACTCAAAGGGTGGTGGTGTTCGCCAGGGATTCAGGGGTTGGGGGGGTTAGACCCACATCTGAGGGATGTGGCGAGCATTGCGGCGCGGAAGGGCATACCTCTAACCCTTGCTAGGTAGAGGCAAGATATAAAATGTAACCAAAATGATAAAAAAAAACAAAAACAAACATTTATCGGGTGTCAGGCAGGTGGGAGGGGGCAGGAGGGGATGGGTATATACATACACAATGAGTGAGATGTGCACCATCTGGGGGATGGACACACTTGAAGCTCTGACTCGAGGCAGGAGGGGAGGCATGGGCAATATACGTAACCTTAATGTTTGTACCCCCATAATATGGTGAAATAAAAAAAAAAAAAAGAAAAAAAATAATACTGAGACGCTGAGCATGGTGGCTCACGCCTGTAATCCTAGCCCTCTCAGAGGCCGAAGCAGGAGAATCAATTGAGGTCAAGAGTTCGAGAGCAGCCTGAGCAACAGCGAGACCCTGTCTCTACTAAAAACAGAAAATGTAGCTGGGTGTAGTAACGCATGCCTGTAGTTCCAGCTACTTGGGAGGCTGAGGCAGGAGGATTGCTTGAGCCCAGGAGTTTGAGGTTGCTGTAAGCTAGGCTGACGCCACGGCACTCTAGCCTGGGCAACAGAGCAAAATAATATAAAAATCCAGCTGAGGACACCCTGAGAAAAAAAATATATTTGAGCCAAGTTCATCCACACAGAGGCAAAGATCCTGAATAAATACACTGCAAGTCCAATACAGAAGTGAATTAAATGTGGGGGAAAAAAAAGTCTAGGTCCAAAGAATGCAAAAGAACATAACATTAGGAAAAAACTGCCTAAAATATTACCACATTAACACATTAGATTTTTTTAAAGGGCTTTTGATCATGTATTGAAGTGCAGAAAAAAACTTTTGGGAAAAAATTCAACACAAATGCATAACATTTAGCCAACTAACATTATTTATTTATTTATTTAGAGATGGAGTCTCACTCTGTTGCCTGGGCTAGAGTATCGTGGCGTCAGCCTAGCTCACAGCAACCTCAAACTCCTGGGCTCAAGCGAGCCTCCTGCCTCAGCCTCCCAAGTAGCTGGGACTACAGGCACGCGCCACTGTGCCTGGCTAATTTTTTCTATTTGTAGTTTGGTTAATTTTCTTTCTATTTATAGTAGAGACGGGGGTCTTGCTCTTGCTCAGGCTGGTCTTGAACTCCTGAGCTTAAACTAACTGCCCGCCTTGGCCTCCCAGAGAGCTAGGATTACAGTACCACGCCCCTCCAGCAGACTAACATTAGAAGGGAATTTTCATTTCCTAAAATGTATTGCAAACAAACTTAAATGTGAAATGGGAAATTTAGGAGCATTCCCATTCATGTAAGGAACAAGAGATAGAAGTATGCTACATACACAGCCAGAGAATAAGAATACAAAACCAAATAAAATTAGAAATATTAAACAGGAAATAGAAATTATCTAGTGAAAACATGATCACCATTTTAGAAAATCTGGAGGAACAGGCCACAGGCTATCCAAATAAATAAGTGACTTCTGAAAGATGGTGTATAGATCACAATAGTAAAATCAAGAGCCTTGCTGCACAAAGCAGTGATATTAGAACATGTACATAATACACTTGTTACTGCAAATGAGATCAAAATTAAAATGAATGCCACTACAAAGTGCAACGCAATGTTAGATTAGGTCAAAAGAGCTGGATCTCACCAAATTATACAGATCTGTGTCTTCTCTGTAGAAAGTAGATCTTTTAGAACAGAAAGTCCCCCAAAGCCTAAATTTGGCTAGTGAAGAGACCCCATGATCACTACGCACTTTCTTTGACAGCTCAGAACCTGTCTTAGGCCCCTACCTTGTCTTGTAGCCTTTCCATCTCACGTCAAGCCTGGGCTGCAAACCCATCATCTGTAAGGGTTGAAGTTGAGAAACTGTCCAGAGTTTACTGCTTGGTGGTTATTTCTTCAAAGAACCTTTAATCAATGAGCCAGAAGCCAAAATATGGATACACCTTTGAAAAAAGGACTTACAGTACCACCCACTCCATAACACAGAGGGCATCACAGAGTCTCACCCTGTAGCGTGCTGCCCCTACTAGCAGCCCTGGGAACCCCCAAGCAGGGGTGACCGGATGTGTGCACACCGGCTACCGCCTCTTAAGTTTATAGGAGGTGAGACCGTGTAGTGAGAAGGGTGACATCTGATCTGTAGGGGAAGGCATCCAGACCCTGCCAGGAGGTAAGGGAAACACAGTGAGCAAGGTTTGAGGGCATCCTCTACTTCAAAAAAGAAAAACTTAAAAGTGCACAGTCCCACCTCTGCCGTAAGGCGAAGAAGGCCGCCGTTCCCGCCCCCGAGCTCCCCTACTCTCCAACATCCAGACCCCCAACGGGTGACAGGGATTGCCTGAAGAATTTCACTTTTAGAGAGTCAGGGAAATGGCAGCATTGGATTAAGGTGTTGGCATCAAGCCAGCAGAAGCAGGGAGGGTCTTAGGAGCCAATGAGGGGCCCTCCGTGAGTTCTGTGAAACTTCTCCCCCATAACAGAGGGGTGCCCCCAGAGCCTGACCCCTGCTGTCAGCTCTGGGAGGTTCAGCAGTGGCACACCCGACTTTGAATTTTAGCGGCTCCAAGGAGGTAAGGGTATTGGACAGCAGAGGAAGGAGTCCCAGGCACTGCCTTGAGTTTGTGAAATACCCCTGTGTGAGCTGAGAGGGAAACTGGCTCCCCAGAATAGGGAAGGCCTTACAGAATCTTGCCCTTACTTACTGTCATCCCTGGTAAGCCCCCAGCAGGACTGTAAGGCCTAGGTGTCCGCTTGCTTTACTTTCTGGTGTGTGTGTGGGAAGGGTGCATAAAAGTCTCGATCTAATAGATGATTCAGGTCAGCAGAAGGAGGAGTCATCAGGGTGACCAGGAGTTAAGTTTAGTTCCCTGAGCTAGGACTGAGGGGACTTTCTCCCCCAGGACAAACGGAGCCCTACAAAGCACCATCATTGCTATGAGCCTTGGTAGCCCATCAACAGGGCTCTCAGGCTAAGGTATCCCTCCCTTTATTCTCAGTGGTCCGAGCGGGATGAGGGTTTGTGTTTGACAGGGAAGTGGCAGGTGATAAGAGAGAAGTGACCAGTCTGGAAGTCAAAATGAGGACTGAGGGGGGCAAGCACTGCCTCTGTGGTCAGCTTTGGGAAGCCGTGGGCAGTTCTGTCATTCTGAGCACACACAACCCTCCTGCAACTACATACTCTGGAATATCAGGTGGATGAGGGCCTTGTTCTGATTGGTATAAGGCATCAATTCTGCAGAGGGGAAGGTACAAGGCACTCGAGGTGAGGAGTCATGATGAGAAACCTAAGTACTGAGAACAGAGGACATTTCACAGAGCCCTATACCTGCTGTCATTCCTGACCAGAGTTCCTGGGGAAGGATATGTCTGAGGCCTCCCTAATAGCCACATCAGGAGTCTCAGGGATGTGAAGGCCTTGCTTTGAGGGGATAGGTCTCAGGTCAGCAAAGGGAGTAGAATCAGACCCTCCAAGAAGCAAAAAGGTGAGTACTCTGAATGAAGACTTAAAACTCTGATTATGCTAGGACAGGGGGTCTCACAGAGCTCTGCCATTACTGCCATTCCAGGGTGTCCCCCTGCAGATGTGTCAGAGATTCCCCCTCAATTCCTTGTCCAAAGAGTAGGGGACATGAGGGCTTTGGAATTAGGGAATCAGCATCAAAACAGTTAAGCAGAGAGATCACAGGTCTGGCCAGAAGTCAAGGTGATGGCCCCGAATGCGAGTTCAGAGAAATATCCTTTATCTCAGAACAGAGGAGTTTCCACAGGATCTGGACCTGCCAGACACGGTGTCAGCCCCAGTAAGGTGCTGGTAAGACTGGAGGCCTTCAGTAAAAGACACACTCTAGTTACTTCTGCAGGGCAGGGGAAACGCTCATCGGAGAAGAGGAGCCTGTGGGTTCCTTGAGCAGTTCCCTCAAGGAAACCTGCAGAGGCAGCTTTCAGTAAAACCAAGGTGATTTCTTCATGCTGAAGGGGATTGTATCATTTTATCTTCTTTCCTCCAGGTCACTGATTCACCTGCTCTCTATCCCAAACTCCTGCTTACTGTCTCTATCTAGGGTCATCATGCCTCAAGGTCAGAAAAGTAAGCTCCGTGCCCACGAGAAGCGCCGCCAGGCTAGAGAAGAACCCAAGGATGTAGAGGATGCTCAAGCCACTGTAGCAGAGGAAGAAGAATCTCCCTCTTCCTCATCTCCTCATTTGGAAGATACTCTGCAGACGTCATCTGATGCTGGAACACCCAGCAATCAGCAAGAACCTGCAACAGCCTCATCTACCACCGCTGCTGCTGCAGCTGATTCATACACAAGATCTAATGATGAAGGTGCCAACAACCAAGTCGAGGAAAGGCCAAATGCTTCACAGGCCAAGGATGCCATTGAATGCTGTCACAAAAACCCCCTAGAAGAGAGGGTTGCTATGTTGGTGCGTTACCTGCTGTACAAGTATCAAGTGAAGGAGCCCATTACAAAGGGAGATATGCTGAGAAATGTAGTCCAGATGTACAAGAATCACTTCCCTGAAATCCTGAGAAGAGCTTCTGAGCACCTGGAGCTGGTCTTTGGCCTCGACATGAAAGAAGTGGGTCCCAACAGGAACACCTATGTCCTCGTCAACAAACTAGAATTAAGCTATGATGCAAACAGAGGTGTGCCTAAGACTGGCCTACTGATGACCATCCTTGGCGTGATCTTCACAAAGGGTAATTGTGCCACTGAGGAGCAAGTCTGGAAAGTACTAAATATGATGGGAGTGTATGACGGGAGGACGCACTTCATCTATGGGGAGCCCAGGAAGCTCCTCACTGAAGATTTGGTGAAAGAAAAGTACCTGGAGTCCCGGCAGGTGGCCAACAGTGATCCTCCACACTATGAATTCCTGTGGGGTCCAAGATCCCATGAGGAAACCAGCAAGATGAAAGTCCTTGAGTTTTTGGCCAAGATCCATAATACTGTCCCCAGTGCCTTCCCAAACTGTTATGAAGAGGCTTTGAAAGATGAGGAAGAAAGAGCCAAAGCCAGAGTTGAAGCCAAAGCTCGTACCACTGCCATGGCCAGTGCCCATTCCAGGGTCAAGTCCAGCAGCCTTTCCTGCCATAAATGAAAGCTGAGGAAGAGTCTTCACTATGTTTATGAAGAGGGCAGCTAATGTTCTTATTAGTGGAGGGTTGGCTAAAGCTGGTGACAACACGGTGTATAACATATGTTTTCTTGTACTAGGTGGTAACTTGGATATTTGTTTAAATGTTGCTTCTTTGAATACAAGGTTTAAAGTAGCTTCAGAATCCATGATTATAAGTGATACAAGTCAAACATTTATTGATGTTAATAAGATATAAGAGTTTTACTGTTTTATAGAACAGATAGGGAAATTTTGCATCTTGTTTAGTGATCTTGAACAAGATAACATAGTAGTGGATTAGGCATTTCCTTGGAAATGTGAAAGGAACCAGCAGTAAAATAGTTGGGATTAAGAAATAGAGGGGTAAAAATGTAAAAGATGATAAATTCTTGAATTTCCTTATCACATTTACTGCATTCTTTAAAAACTATAAAATTAAGAGGTATACTTGGATATAATTAACTTATTCAACAATGTAGGAGAAAGTACATCTTAATAAAGTAGACCTCTTGCACACTGACTCATTTATTTATCAAACATTACATGGGCATCTTCTCTTTGGAAGGCTCTCTGTTAGTATTGGGAATGTCAGGATAAACAAGACCCAACTGTGCCCACTGAATTTTAGAGTCTAGAGCAGCTGTCATGTAAGGAACATGATGAGATATACTCTAAGACATAAAGGACAAGTCAAAAAGAAGGTGGGAGGATTCAGATGAGAACAGTCAAGTGCAAATGGCCAGAGGCAAGTGGGTTTGGGACCTTGGGAAACTGCAAGTCCTTCAGTGTTGGTCAGTTTCACATTAGACTGAGTTGTGAGTGGGTTAAGGCTGTGGGAGTGGTAAGCAGGGATAGAATGGCTAAAAGGTGTGTCCAGAGTTAAAAGACTAACTCCTGGAATGGAGAACTCTTTTTAGCAATTATTTTGGAGCTACGGATAAACCAGAGAGAATCCTCCTCCTAAGCCAAGAATACAAGTTGTCCTGCATCTTTTTCTGGTGTCATTTTTCCAGTGCACTTGTGAACAGTGCACAAACTGTGTTTTATGCATAGCTCCAGGGATTTTATAAGAAATAAGTGGGGCTCTCACTTGACATCGGATGTGATTAGAAGCCAACCTTCTGACAATGTTTGTTCTAGCCTGGGAGAGACAAAGCCCACTATATTAACAGGGCACTTTATTATTAGGTTGTCTTGAGTGTAAGTTGGCAAATTCTTAAGTGAGAGCTAGATTTTTGATGGGAGTGAAATAAATGAAATTAAGGTGGTTTGGATGGAAGGACAGTTGGAAAGGATGCAATGAGTTAGTCCTTGACACAAATTCTAGGAGCCTTAAATTGCATCCAGCTGAGGAAGACTTTCCCTACTCTCAATAAATAACATATCAACCAAAATTTACATAGTAAGTAGCTTGGTTTTACTTACTAAGCAGCATTTTAGCTGGTTTATGTGCTGTATCATAGAGTGCTGTATATTCTCTGACATGTCTTGGTTTAAAAAAAATCACAGAGCACATTTTGGTATGGTGTGGGGTCAAAATAATAATAGCAATAAATGCCAGTTGTTAAATATGCAACAAATTCCAGGCATTGTGCCAAGGGATTTCATAATTACATACATCTCAGGAGTCCACCAGGCAAGACTTATCAAGTTCACTTCACAAAGAGCTTGAACTTCATAGAGCTTTGCAATTTTCCTGACTTCACATGGCTCATAAGTGTCAGAATTAGAATTCTAGTCTGAATTCCATGACAGCCCATACTGTTCAGCTCCTTCCTAGATCATGCAGATGTTCTGTCTCTTAATTCATTTCTTTCCTCATTATTGAACATTATGTCTAGACAATGAAATAAAGGAACCTGGGGCCAATGTAATACCAATGTAATACTTTAGGTGTAATATCCAAAGAATAAAATGAGAATTGAACACCATTTGAGGAATGCCTACGGGCCTCATTTGCCTAGGGTCTACCTGCCTCTAGCCCCAGGGATTTTTGAGAGCTGACTTTGCCCAAGTGCCTGCACATGAGACCAGACCTAGCACTTCCTGAATTATGTCACTCTCCCCTGAGTCTGCCCCTGTGGGCCCTTGTGCTCAACTCCTGACCAACTGTCCAGCTCTTCTCTGCTTCCTTCTGTGAAGACTGCAGCCTACTCTCTGTGGGAAGAAAAGCCAAGTAACCTCCCTTTCTCTTGGCTTAGAGCACTCCAACCTCCTGCAGATGTCTCCTGTCACGTGACTCATTGTGGAATCCCTCTGACATGGTTTGAATGTTTGGTCACTCCAAATCTGATGTTGAAATTTGATCCCCAGTGTTGGAGGTGGGCCTTGGTGTGAGGCATTTTGGTCATGGGGGAAGATCCCTCATGAATGCCTTGGTGCCCTGTGGCAATGAGTGAGTTCTCACTGTATTAATTCACACAAGAGCTGGTTGTTTAAAAGAGCCTAGCACCTCCTCCTCTGTCTCTCTTGCTCCCTCTCACCATGTGACACACTCACTCCACCTTTGCTTTCTGCCTTGATTGGAATCTCCCTGAAGTCTCACCAGAAGCATATGGTGACATGATACTTCCTGGACAATCTGCAGAACCGTGAGCCAAATCAACCTCTTTTCTTTATAAATTACCCAGCTACAATTTCCTTTATATCAATGCAAAACAGACTAACACATCTTCTGATAACAACCCCTTCTACATAATTGTTTATTATATACTTTGGCAGTGAAATTTACATGCCTGCTCATATTCTCTGTCTGCTTCCACCACACTTAAAATTTTTTTCCAAATCTACTTGTTAGTAGAGTCAGAATTGGCACAGAATCTACTGGTTCTTGAAAGAGATCCCTAAAGTTAGTGAGGAGGTTTAGAAAGCAGATGAGGTTATAAAGAGAGGAGAATCTGGTGACTTATTTGAGACTGGCCACTGAATCCATACACTGTTGAGTGATCTTAACTAAATGGTAAAAAATCAAAGCCTCTTTTGGAAGTGGCAGATTAGGAAGGACCTAGGAATCACTATGTAGCAACTATGTCTAAAATATGGATTCTTAAAAAAAGAATATAGTAAATTTCTATGCTGACATAACAGATGTCATGCATTAAGGGACATAAAATAAAACACACTTATTATCTCACATTTCTGTGGGTGAGAAATATGGGTTGGTTCTGCTGGTTCATTTGCTTAGGGTAACACAAGCCCAAATCAAGCTGTCAAAGCCTGGCTTCTTATTGGAAGATGCTGGGAATCATTTCATTCCAAGCTTATTCAGGTTGTTCTATGAGGAATACAGTTCTTTGTGGTTGTAAGAATGAGAAGTGAATTTCCTTACTGGCTATCAGTTGGAACTGCCATAGTTCCTCGAAGCCTCTCTCCAGTATTTCCATGTGGGCCCCTATTTCTTGAGTCAGAAATGGCACACTGATTTAGGGAGACAAGATGGCCCACTAGAGACATTGCTTACCAGACTGTCCCAGAGGGAAGGAAGGGTTTCAGATAAAGGAAAGGAGAGAAAGGACACAACTCATGTGTGGGTCAGAGGAAGAAGTATTGGAGCTTGCCAGGGACCTCATGGAGGAAAATTGAGAAGGAGAGAAGGAAGAGGAAAAAGGGGGAAAAAAAAGATATTGTAGAGAATCAAACCCAGAGAGACTCAGAGCCGAGTGAAGGGGTAAGGGGGGATCTTTTTCTCCTTCCCACACTCCTTTGGTGATCAGCAGACTACCAAATTACTTGGAAACTTTTCCACCACCACGAGCCCAAGCACTGCAGCAACCACAGAATTATGGGGAGCACTTGCATGATCCCAGAGCTTGGATATTCCATGTGGGATTCCCCTCCAAGGATAGTGACCAGAGAGGCTGGAGAGCCAGCTTTCTTCCATTCGGACTCTTATCCTCCCCCGCCCCTCCCCTGCCTACTGCTACCAGGAGAATAGTTTGTGCCAAGAATTTGGTAAGCAGCCATCTCTCCCCTGCTGGCACATCCTCCACTCTGAGATTTCCACAGAAAGTGGGGCCCATGCCTTTCCCCTTGAGAACCTGCAGTAGATGCAAGGTGCCTGATCTGGGACCTCCTTGTCCACTGGCATTTCCCAGAGATACACATCAGCAGGTCACTAATGCAGGCTGGATCCCATGCCCCCAGTTCTTGAGTGAGTTGCTGGGGGACATGGGGGGAGATTTGGGAGCTTGACTCAGGAGATGAGGGTGCCCATGTGCACAGAACATACAAGTCCAAGATGGGCAATTTGGGGGAGTGCCCACCCCCAACCCCCCCAACAGGAAAGCTGCATGTCGGACTAGAGTGGGTCCTCTAGCTGGGTGCCATAGCAACTGAGTGCAGCACATTCAGGCACCATTGGCAACCAGACACTGGAGGGCAAGAGTAACACAAGGAGATGGAGCTCACTTCTAATAACCAGTTGGGGAAATTAGCCCCTTCTTCAGGGGCAGAATTCTCACTTTGGAGAGCCTGCCTTGAGCCTCCTCCCAGCAGCTTTCTCTAGCACCCAGGAAAACAACCTTGGAGCCATATGGAGTCTCAAAGCTGAGCTGTTGGACTAGGGCGAGCCCCAGGTGGGGAAA
This sequence comes from Microcebus murinus, assembly GCF_040939455.1. Classification (NCBI taxonomy): domain Eukaryota; kingdom Metazoa; phylum Chordata; class Mammalia; order Primates; family Cheirogaleidae; genus Microcebus; species Microcebus murinus. The sequence continues at coordinate 102,421,096 of NC_134136.1, forward strand.
ATACCAGCCTGTGGCTCCATAGCAACTGAGTGTGGAGTGTTCAGGAGCCCATTTGCAACCAGACACTGGAGGGGAGGGGTAACGCAAGAGTGGTAGAGCTCACTCCCCACAGCCAGTTGGGGAATTATGACTCCTTCCTCATGAGCAGTCATCCTGGTTTGGTGAGCCTGCCTTGACTCTCCTCCCAGAGGCTTCCCCTAGTGGTCAGGAAAATGATCTTTGAGATCTTCCAAGACTTTAAAAAGCCTCCCAGGCTCCACCAACTTAGCCATGACTAGCCTCACTCCTCCACCTACTTCTGCTGTGGTGGAGAACAAGCAACCCCCTGGGAGCCACAGGGCCTCTCCTAAAGCCTTGAGCATTCAAGTGCTCCTCCTGAGGGACTAGAGCTGATTGTAGACACGTAAGTACATCTCTAGTTGGCTCTTTCTTGCAAGCATCGACCAATGACAGGGAGAACAGCTCTATGGCTCATTGCAGCATCCACCAACTCAACCAAATAGGGTGTGGCTGATTCTTACTCACAAGCATCACCCACCATCTCGAAGATTAAGCTGGGCATCCCAGTACAATTCATACTGCTGGGGAGAGGTGAAGACAGCAAGATAGAATCAACCCAAGGGGAACACTGTTTTTTAGGCAGCTTGATCTGTGAGGAGTCTCTCTCTTCTGCTGAAGATCTCTGGACTGACTGGGGAGAGTCTGTGCAGAGCCATTGAACCACAGAGCAGGTGTAGCAGATTTCTGATGCCTGCCAATCCCAAGTTTCTCCAACTTCACCATCTTGATCACTCTGGCAAATGAAGTCTGTTCAGGACCCAGCCTTCCAGCAGCAGCTTTTGCATCCCCTGCACTGGCCTGGGGAAGGAACAGATGCTCCCTTGTGTTGTTTCCTGTGACTGGGGGCAGAGGAAGCCTCCTCCCCAGCATGGGAGCTGAACAGAGGAGGAGCCCAAGATGCCACAGACACCACTTGGTTAGCCTGGGGTGACTGCCTCAGTGGATCATAGGTATGGAGGGAGAACTTTGGCCTACCAGCAGCTTTGGCCTGCCTATGCAGACCCTGGGCCTCTGAGTCAAATGCCTGCCTGCATGAATGGGAATCAGTAGTCCCCACGCTGGTGGAACAGCCTCACATATGGGAAACTCTGCCCCCAATATCCCCAGAGCAAGATCTGTAGCTCTCACTGTGCCTGAATCCAAGGTTCCTTCCCTGTAGCTCCAGGGCTACCACTGGGCCTGCACCTCCATTCTAAGACTCCAGAGATGGTCCTGAACCCCAAGACTCCACCACTGAGTCTCCACCACTACTGCTGGGCCAGCAGAACCTCCCTTCACACAGGACCCCCCCAGAGCTGAGCAGTAATTGCTCCTGGACTTGGTTTGAGAGAGTCCCCAGCAAAGAGAATAGGTGCCCTACAATCCTGTTAACCCAAAGCCAAGGGAAGAGGAGCCAGATGAGTAGAAACCAGCAAAAGAACCCTGCGATATGAAAAAACAAAATAGTGTGATGCCACCAAGGGAACACAATGGAGCTATAGTAGTGAACTCCACCCACAAGGAAATTGCCAAAATGACAGAAATGGAATTCAGATTATGAAAGGCAAATAAGAATCATGGAATTAAAGAGAAAGTTGAAAACCAACAAAAAGAAGCCAAAAATTATTTCAGGAAATCAATGAAAAGAATGAAAAAGTCACTATAGAGCTACACAATAAAAAAAAAGATATAATAGAACTTAAAGAAATAAAAGAGTCATATTTAGGTAATTTCAAAACACAGAAGAAAGCAGAAAGCTTTAACAACAGGCTAAACCTAGGAGAAGAAAGAATCTCAGAGCTTGAAGACAAGGCTTTTAAGATAACCCAGAAATTCAAAGAGGCAGAGAAAAGTATAAAAAACACTGAGCAATCACTGAGAGAGATATGGAACTACATGAAATGAACTAACAGTCAAATTATAAGTATCCCTGAGGAAGAAGAAAGAGCCAAAAACATGGAAAACCTATTTGAGGAAATTATTGAGAAAAATTTTCCTAGTATTGCCAGAAATTCAGACATACAGATATAAGATAGACATTGAACACCAGGAAGATTCATAGCAAATAGGTCCTCTCCAAGACACTTGGTAATCAACCTAGCCAAAGTCAAAATGAAGTAGAAAATTCTGCAAGCAGCAACATGAAAGCACCAAATAACCTACAAAGGAAAACCCACCAGGCTAACTGCAGATTTCTCAGTGGAAACCTTACAAGCCAGAGGGATTGGCACCCCATCTTTAATCAAGTTAAACAGAACAGCTGCCAGCCTAGAAATTTGCATTCTTCAAAACAAAGTTTCACAACTGATAGAGATATTACATATTTTCCAGACAAGCAAACACTGAGGGAATTTGCCATGACCAGATCTGACCTTCACAATATACTCAGAACAGCACTATACACAAATCAGCACACCAGATACCCACCAGTGTAAAATCACCTAAAAGCCCCCAAACTCACAACACTTATAAAAAAATAGAACAAGAGGTAAAACAAAGCAGTAAATGACTACGCAACAGGATGAACAGATAAACATCCCACATATTAATGCTATTAATTAATGTTAATGGACTGAATGCCCCTCTGAAAAGACATAGACTGGCTGAATGGATGAGGAAACACAACCTAAATATGTGCTGTCTCCACGAAACACATCTAAACCACAAGGATGCACACAGACTCAACATAAAAAAAACAGAAAAAAATATTCCATGCAAGCGGAAATCAAAAGGGAGGAGGTGTAGCCATTCTCATATCAGATAAAATTGATTTTAACTCAACAAAGGTAAAGAAAGACAAAGAAGGTCATTATATGATGGCAAAGGGAGCAATTCAACAAGAAGATATAGTAATTCTAAATATATATACACCCAACATAGGAGCTGCCTGATACATACAAGAAACTCACAGCCAACATCATACTAAGTAGGGAAAAGTTGAAACCATTCCCCGTAAGAACTGGAATAGGACAAGTGTGAGCATGATCACCACTTCTATTCAGAAATGCTGCAAGTCCTAGCCAGAGCAATCAGGCAAGAGAAATAAATAAATAAAGTATATCCATATCAGGAAAGAGGAGGTCAAATTGCCACTCTTCGCTGACAATATGATCTTGTATCTAGAAAGCCCCAAAGATTCCACCAAGAGTCTCCTGGAATTGATAAATAAATTCAGCAAAGTCTCAGAATACAAAATCAATGTATATAAACCAGTAGCATTTCTACATGCAAATAACAGTTTAGCCAAGAGTCAAATCAAAGACTCAATACCATTCACGATAGCTACAAAAAAAATACCTAGGAATATACTTAACAAAGGAGGTGAAAGACCTCTACAAGGAGAACTATGAAATTCTGAGGAAAGAAATCATAGATGATACAAATTAGAAAACATATCATGCTTATGGATAGCTAGAATCAACATTGTTAAAATGTCCATACTACCCAAAGTGATTTATAAATGCAATTAAATCCCCATAAAATTACCAATGTCATACTTCACAGATCCAGAAAAAATAATGCTATACTTCATTTGGTACCAGAGGAGAGCCCAAATAGCCAAAGCAGTCTTAAGCATAAAGAACAAATCTGAAAGCATCAGATTACCAGACTTCAAACTATACTACAAGGCTATAGTAACCAAAACGGTATATAGAGACATAGACCAATGGAACAGAACAGAGAACCCAGACATAAAACCATCTACCTATAACCAACTGATCTTTGACAAAGCAGACAACAACATACACTAGGGAAAAGAAGCCCTGTGCACTAAATGGTGCTGGGAAAATTGGATAGCTACTTGCAGCAGGGTGAAACAGGACCCTTATTTCTCACTACTCACAAAAATTAATTCAAGATGAATAAAAGACTTAAATGTAAAGCATGAAACCATAGTAATTCTAGAAGAATATGTAGGAAAAATATTCTAGACATTGGCCTAGACAAAGAATTTATGACCAAGACCCCAATGGCAATTACAGCAGCAACAAAAATAAATAAATGGGACTTGATTAAACTAAAAAAGCTTCTGCACAGCTAAGGAAATAATCAACAGAGCAAATAGACAGCCTACAGAATAGGAGACAATATTTGCTATCTACACATCCAATAAAGGGCTAATAACTAGAATCTACAAAGAATTGAAACAAATCAGCAACAAAGAACTCAAGCAAGTTAGCAAGAAAAAAACAGACACACCTATTAAAAAGTGGGCAAAAGACATAAACAGAAGCATCTCAACATAGTCCTGGAATTCCTAGCCAGAGAAATCAGGCAAGAGAAAGAAATTAAGGGTATCTAAATTGGGAAAGAGGAAGTCAAACTATCACTGATGATATGATCTTATATCTAGAAAACCATGGAGTACTACTCAGCCATAAAAAGATGAATCAATACCTTTTGCAACAATCTGGATGGAACTGAAGCCCTTTCTCCTAGGTGATGTATCTTAAGAATGGAAAAAGAAACACCACATGTATTCACTACTAAATTGGAACTAAGCAAGAGCACACATGTGCACGGAGGGAAGTAAAACTCAGTGGAAATCAACCACGGGGGAAGATGGAGGAGGAGAGGAGCAAAACCTACCTAATGGGTACAGTGAACACTATTCAGGTGATGGGCACACCTATAGGCAGCACTCAAGCATTACAAAAGTGATCCATGTAACATAAAACATTTGTACCCCCTTAATATTCTGAAATTAACAAAAAAGGAAATGGCACACTGATCCTCTCTCATGCTTAGAATTTCTCTAACCTCTACCCCTGCCACATGTAACGTTTGCCTCCAGATGGAGAAATTTCTCTGTTTGTAAGGGCTCATGTAATTAGATTGGCCCATGCAGACAATCCAATATAATATCTCTATGTTTAAGGTCACTTCCATAATTTTAATTGTATTTGTAAAGTGCCTTTGGCCATGTAACATAATATATTCATGGGTTTTAGGGATAAAGGTATGGGAATCTTTGTGGAGCAATTATTCAGTCTACCACAGAGGTAGAATATGTCCCCCTGGAAGACATGCCTGCTTGGATAAGAAAAGAAATAAAGTAATTTACCATAATTCTCTTGACTTTTGTCTGTATCTACCCCAAGGGGAAATCCTGGTCTTTCATTGTGCCTGAGGGCACCTGTTCAAGTGCTCAAGTATGTTCATCTTGTATTGGGTAGCAGAGACTCACAAGTCATTATTTTGACCATGCGCCAAAAGAAAGGAGAAATTTCTCTAGCTATTGGGATTATAGAGGTTATTGAAAAGGTCAGTGCAGAAAGGTGCTATTGAGTAGAGAAGGGTGGACCCTCCCTGCTGAGATTTACAGGGTCATTCTGAAAATTAGTGTGATCTGAATTAAAAACACCTGCCACATATAGGCACTAGAAAACATTGTTGAATAGCAAGCATAGTTGATATTCTCAGAAATTCCTTTAAGAATTGAGAGGACTATTGTCACAACAAATTTATAATAGCTTTTTATTGAACACTTACTATGTAATAGTTAATTGGAGAGACTGCAAGTGCTCATCCACTTTGTGTCTTATTCTCCATCCTTAGTTCATATGTAGGCTACACTGCTAGTCTACCTATAGTTAGGAAAGGTCTTGTGACTACCCTTGACACTGAAATATGAGCAGAGCCATGTTTTTCCTTTTCACACCAATGCATTTAAGAGCCAGTCTGCCATCTTCGTGTTTTCTGTTCCATTCAGCAGCAAAAAGGGAGAACCCGTGTTGAGATATGGAGCCACATGATGAACAGAGTGTGAATCCATGGGTCACATTGACAGAGACTGCTTGTCAATCTACATCAAATTTTACTTGCAAAAAAAAGAATATTTGCATAATGAATAAACTTTCAATGTGCTAAGCCATTTAGATTTCAGTCTTTCCCCATTATATCTCATACATACTTTATCTATATAATACACAGCCACTAATCCTATTGTTAGTCTTATTTAAATATTTTAATTACAAAAAAAATTGTGCATATATTCTTGTTGCCAAAAATTTCTAACAATACAAAAAAAATCATAATTTTGCTTCCTAAAAAATTCAATTTCTCCTTAAAGGTAACCACATTTTAAAAGATCTTGCATGTAGTATTTTAAAATTTATTTTAGGCTTTTTCTTATATACATGTGCTAAAAAAGTACAGTATGGGTTTTGAACATACATTGATAACTGTGTACATATTGTTCTGCCTCTTGGTATTGTTACTGAATAAAGTGAATGCCAAATCTTTCTATGACAACACATATAATTCCATTTCACCCCTTTAACTAGTCCTTAGAATTCTTAAGTATGTAAATGCCATAATTAACTGATCTCCTCCTGATGGACACACAAGTTGTTTCTCATTTGTTGCTATCATTGATAGAACTGATATCAACACTGCAGAGCATTAATTCTTGGGGAAAAGTACATGTTTTACTATAGGAAAGATGTAGAAAAGTGACAATTGAATTAAAGTGGGAAGAGTGTCATGGTGTGATGATTGTAAATTTTTACGAATATTGCAGATGTATTATGTTCCAATAATGCTGTACCAATTTATATTCTCACATAATAATGTCCGTGAATAAATTAAGCTCTCACAGGCATTTTATTTTATTGACCTTTTAAACTTTGGTCAAACTTGATTGAAAATATATTGTCTTACTGTTATTTTAATTTGTGTTTGCTTGTTTTCTAAGTAGGTTGAAGAGAAAATGAACATAATCCCTCACTTATATAAAGTGAGATTTCTGCAATGATGTCTTGAACACTTGGGGACACACGCTGTAGAATTCTGATATGTCACTAAGACATTTCTCTTTATTTTGAGGGAAAAAAAGGATTTAGAATGACCAGGGCACAGGAAATGGGTCTCGATAGGAAAACCGCAGTTAGTGAAGAACGTCAGAAGGACCTGGGGCTCGAATAATTTCCAGAATCCATGAAAGAGATCACAAACTAAGCTGAATCCAGATTGCCCAGGGCAGATGGTAGTCAGAGATCTGTATTCAGACTTCAGCATATAGTAAAGAAGGCACCAGGAGGAGTGATGGTAGGGAAACTGGTAGTGTCCTGGACAACTTTTATGAATGGGCTTGGGAATCTCTGAATCACTGTTACCAGTCTGTAAGTTGTAGAGTGATCTGAGTGGGCAGATGAGTTGGATGATAGGACCAGAGGCATGTTCCCTTAGAACCTCCCCTACCCACTTGTCAGGCAAAGTATGGCAACTTCCCTGCGTCACGCTGTGATGATATTAATAAATCCTGGGAGAACTATAGTTCTTCACTGCTCTGGTGTTTCAGTGTACCCTTGCCAATGTACCAGGGCTGAGAGCTGTCTTGATGCCCAACAAAGAAAGAATATTTTTCCCCCTGTGTATGTGATTCTTCCTTATTGAGGCTGTGCATATGAGTGGGACTGGTGATTAATGACAGTTAAAACAGGGCTAGTAGTACCAATAATAGTAGTGGCACAGAGAGTGCAGCTGTAAGGAGGGGGAGTTTTCACCCCATACTGCCAGTCCTGGCTGACTCTGAGTAGGGCTTGCTTGGTGTAGTGCCCTCTGAATTTCCCTTCTGGGGACTCAGGAAAGTGAGGGCTTTGGATTCTCAGGGCCCGTTGGTTATTGGCCTCAGGTCCGCAGTGAATGGGGTTCTGGGCCCTAACAGAAGTAAAGGTGAGAAATCTATGTGATTTATGAAGAAATCACTCATCCAAACAGACGCGGAACACTGTGGCCCATCTCCGCTGTCAGCTCTGGGAGGCCTCGGCATGGCTGTGAGGCTCAAAAGTTCCTTCACTTCACCTTCTCGAAACTGGAGGGTGATGTGCGGATGATTTTGCTTTAATACCAGCTAACTTGGGTAACCAGAGGGAAGAGTTCCAGCCCGGAGTCAATAAAAGACCCCCATATGAGTTCTAAGAGAATCCCGCACCCTAGAACAGTGTTGGCTCGATAAAGCGCCATTCTCTGTCAGCCCTGGGAGACCTCAGGCAAGGTTTGCTGCAAGTATTGCACCCTGCTATCTGCCTTGAGGTCTCAAGGCGAAGGCCTTGGTCTGAGAAGGGTGGTGTTGAGTCAACTGAAGGAGGAGTTGCAGATCCTGCCCGGAATTAAGTAAGGACCCTGAGCTGAGTTAGGTGTGAGGGGACCGCCCGCCTCAGACTGAAGGGAATCTCAGAGAGTTCTGTTCTGGCTTTCAGCTCTGACAGAACCCCAACAGGAATTGTCTGATGTAGCGATCTCTGGGTACCTTCTAAATTTCCCCTGATGAGACTGGGGGTGAGGGTATTGGATCAGGGTGCTGGCTTCAAACCAGCAAAGGGAGGGTTCCCAGACTAAAAGGAGTAAAGGCGAAAACCCTGAGTGAGGTTTGAGGCGAAACCCTCGCCTCAGAAGGAAGGTTTCGGAAGCCCCGCCCCTTTTGTCAGCCCTAGGAGGCTCCAGATAGGGGTGGAAGGACATCAATCACACACCGATTTCCGCCTTTGCTGTCTGAGGGAAGTGACAGCCTTGGCGTGAGCGGGTTAGCATCAGGTTCGTCAAGGGAGGAACTCCGGGCACTGCCTGGAATTAAGGTAAAGACCCTGAGTTAGCTGTGAGGGGACTGCCCACCTCAGACCGGAGGGACTTCCAGAGAGTTCTGTCCCCACTTTCAGCTCTGATAGAACCCCAACATGAATTGTCCGATGTAGCCATCTCTGAGTACCTTCTAAATTACCCCCCTGAGGAGACTGAGTGGGTGAGCGTTATTGGCCCAGGGTGTTGGCTCAGACCAGCAGAAGGAGGGTTCCCAGGCTCTAACGGGAATAAAAGCGGAATAAAAGCGAAGACTCTGGGAAAGGTCTTCGAATCCCTCTCCGAACAGAGGGCACCTTACAGGGCCCCGCCTATACTTTTGATCTTGAGAGGGGAATGAAGGAGGGTTGATGTAAGGAACCCTGACTTCTGCCTCTGGGAAGTGTCGCAGGGAAGTAAATGCCTTAGAATGGGAACAGACAAGTAAGCAGAGGGATGACCTCCAGGCCCTCCTAAGAGTTAAAATGAAGTCTTAGGGAACCATCCACCCTGAACAAAGCAGGCCTCCCAAAGCCCCACCCCCACTGTGAGCTCAGGGACGGACGCTTTGGGCAAGGCATTCCCTCATGTTGTACTTGGGGTGGGGATGGGGATGGGGGCAAGGAGATGATGTCTTGTCTGAAATGGGCAGGCTCATTTCATTAGTGGAAGGAGCCCATGCTCTTCTGGCAGCCAATGTGCAAACATCGAGTATGGACTGAAGGGACCATGCACCTCAGAACAGTAGAGGTCACAGAGTTCTATCCATGCTTTCAAACCTGGGTGAATCTGGAGTAGATATATTAGGCTTTGGTCTTCCTAACATTCTTCTCTGGGCTTTCAGGAATGTAGGGGCCTTGCTCAAAGGAGATAGTCTAAGGTCAGCAGAGAGAAGAGTCCCAGGCCCTAGCAGAAGCTAAAGCAAGAAAACTGAGTGAGGACTGAGAACACTAATTACTCCAGGATAGAGAGAGTCCCAGAGAACTCTGCCTGTGCTTTCATCCCTCTGTGTCTCCAAGCAGGTATGGTCAAATGAGGTTTCCTTAGTTCATCCTCTGGGGTTACAGATAAGTGAAGACTTTGAAATGAGGGGTCAGCATCAAAGCAGTAGATCAAAGCAGCAGTCCCCAACCTTTTTGGAACGAGGGACTGGTTTCATGGAAGACAATTTTTCCACTGACAGAAGAGGGTGGGCATAGTGGGTGTATGTGTGGAGTTCAAGTGGCGATGTGTGGCCCATTTCCTAATGAGCTATGGATTGGTACTGGGCCTTACCCCGGGGGTTGGGGACTGCAGGATCAGAGGGACCCCAGGTTCTGCCAGAAGGGAGGTGATGACCCTTAATGTGAACTGAGAGAAAGACCTCCTACCCCAGAAGGGAGCCATTGCTCTAAGCCCCATTGAGCCCCAGGCAGATCTGGCAAGTAGCAGCAACCTAAGGCATACCTTAGTTATTTCCACAGGGTCTTTAGGGAATAGGCAGATTGGGGAATAGGAGCATTGTGGGTTCCTAGAGCAGTGACTTCAAGGAAAACTGCAGAAGCAGCCTTTAATAAAGCCAAGGAGGTGTCTCCCAGCTGAAGTGGCCAAACTATCTCATCCTCTTTCTAGGTCACAGAGATCACCTGCCTACCTGCCCACTGCCCCTGTCTAAAGCCATCATGCCCCGGGGTCTGAAGAGTAAGCTCCGTGCCCGTGAGAAACGCCATCAAGCCCAACAAGCAACCGAGCATCCAATGGGTGCTCAGGCCGCTGCAGGAATGGGAAGAGGGCTTCCTTCCTCTTCCTCTACTCCTTTCGAGAGTACTCCCCAGAGCTCAACTGCTTCTGGGACCACCAGAAATCCCCAGGGGCCTCAGAGAGCCACCTCTACTGGTGCACCTGTTTCATATATAAGATCCAATGAAACCGTCAACAACCAAATAAGGGAAAGGCCAAGATCCTTGGGGGCTCAGCCTGCCACTGATTATGAGCAGACAAACCGTATAGATAAGACGGTATTTACATTGGTGTGTTACCTGCTGTACAAGTATCAATTGAAAGAGCAAATTACGAAGGTAGATATGCTGAAAAATATAATCCAAATGCACAAGAGCCACTTCCATGAGGTCCTGAAGAAAGCTGCAGAGTACCTGGAGATGGTGTTTGGCCTTGACATAAAGGAAGTAGATCCCAATAGGCACATTTATGTCCTCATCAACAAACTAGATCTAAGCTATGATGCAATGATGAGTGATGACAGAGGTATACCCAAGACTGGCCTGCTGATGACTGTCCTGGGTGTGATCTTCACGAAAGGCAATTGTGCCACTGAGGGAGAAGTTTGGCAAATATTAAATGTGATGGGGTTATATGAGGGGAGGATGCATATTATTTTTGGAGATCTCAGGAAGCTCCTCACCAAAGATTTGGTGGAACAAAAGTACCTGGAGTATCGGCAGGTGGCTAACAGTGATCCTCCATGTTATGAATTCCTGTGGGGTCCACGAGCCTATGCTGAAACCAGCAAGATGAAAGTCCTTGAGTTTTTAGCCAAGGTCCATGATACCATCCCTAGTGCCTTCCCAACCTGGTATGAAGAGGCTTTGAGAGATGAGGAAGAGAGAGCACAAGCCAGAGTTGCAGCCAGGGCTCGCATTAGTGCTATGGCCAGTGCACGTTCCAGGGCCACGTCCCACAGCTTTTCCCACCCCTAGTAGAATCTGATGCATTCTTCACTTTATAGTTGAAAAGAAAATTCCATATTTTAAGTAGTGGAAGGTCAGGGTGGGGCTGGAGACAACACAATGTATAACATGTTTATTTTCCTGTTCTGTATTCTGAATAATTTTTTAGAAGTATTGTTCCTTTTATTAGAAAATTGAAGTACCTTCAGAATATAAAGTTATGAATGACATTACTCAAATATTTATTGCTGTGAATCAAATTTAAGAGTAAGAGTTTTATTATTTTGGAAAACAAATTAGGAAATGTTCCACCACACTTAGTTATTTGAAACAAGATTGTATGGCAGTAAATTAAGCATTTTCTTGGAAATGTAAAAGAACTCAGCATTGTAATAGTTGGGATCAAGAAATGGAGAAAAAATAAAAGATTATAAATTGTTGGTTTCACTCGTTAATTTTAGTCTGTTATTTTGTAACATATATATGTATACATACATACATATACATGCCTAGATATATTTAGTTTATTAAATAATGCAGGAGAAATTAAATCATGATAAATTAGACCTTGTTTTCAGGAGCTTATTTTTTTCCTCAAACAATAATTGAGCATCTACTCTTTGGGAGGCTTTCATTAGTACCTGGAATGCTAATCTGAACAGAAATCATCCCTGCCCATAGAAATTTAAAGTCTTGGAGCAGCCATCATGAAAGGAAAATGGTGGGTGAGTAACTTAGTTTAGCTTGCTATAACAAATTATCATAGACTGGGTAGTTTAAACATCAAACATTTATTTCCCATAGTTCTGGATGTTGGAAGTCTGGGATCAGGTTTCCAGGTCTAGTTTTTGGTAAAGGTAAAGGCTCTCTTACTGCTTGAGAGTCTTACTGTATTCTGACATGGTAGAGAGAGCTCTGGTCTCTTTGTCCCCTTATAAGGGCACTAATCCCATTCATGAAGGCTCTACCCTCATGACCTAATTAATTATTTCCCTGAAGCTCCATCTCCAAATACCATTACAATGGGGATTTATACTTCAATATATGAATTTCTGGAGGATACAAACATTCGGTCCATAGCAGTGACATTGCCCCTAACCAAAAGAACAAGTCAAAAGAAAGTATGAGGACTTGGGTGTTTCAGATGAGCAGTCAAGTATTTATACCCTATGGCAAGGGGTTTGGGGCCTTGGGAAACTTCAAGTGCTTCAATGTGAGGTAATTTAAATTAAGCTGATGGTGGGCCACATGAGTATCTGGGAGTGGTGGGCAGAGGCCAAAATCTCAGATGATGTATTTCACAGTTGAGAGATTAATGGCTGGGATGAAAAACTGGTTTTAGTAGTTAGTTTTATATCATGAATAAACTAGAGAGGAATCTCCACCTGGGGCACAAATGGAAACTGTCCTGTACTCTTAATGCAGGTAAACACAGTGCACAAAAAGGTGATATATGAACATTATCACAAGAGAGTGAGAAGTAGTGGTGATACTCATATGAGACAGAATGCTCAAAAGCCACTGTGCTGGCAATCTTTGCAGTAAGCTGGGAGAGGCATAGCCCATCCATTAAATGGGCATTTAAGTTAGGTGATCTTGTACATAATTTGGCAAACTACAAGCTAAAACTAGATTTTTATGGGGGTAAAGTAATTGCCAATACAGGTGGTTTGGATGGAAGGGCAGATGGAAGAAAGGGACTGAGTTACTAATAGAACTTGACACAATTTCTAGGAGCTTTGAGTTGCATCAAACTGTGTAAGAATCCTTCATACTGACAATAAATAACATAACCTCAAAAAAGTTATAGCAACTAACTTAGTTTAACCTGCTAAGGAACATTTTGGCCAATTTGGTGTGCTATATCTTATTGTCCTGCAAATACTCTGACATTTTCTGAACAAAACAGAATAAAACAAACAAAAAAGAAGGGAGAGTGGTAGGTTCTGGGGTCAAAATAAATATAACTAGAATACATCAAAACTCAGTATATACCAGGCTTAGTGCTAGGTGCTATGGGGAGGGAGCTCTGTGGCCAACGAGGGTACCAGAGCAAGTTCTGGGAATTGAAGGAAGAAATGAGCGGCAGCAGGTAGATGAGACATATTCTTTATTGTCAGGGTGATGTTGCCGCAGCGGAATATGGCAAGCGCTTATATATGGCTCAGAACAATAGTGGTAACATAACAAGTGAAAGTGTGATCACATGGGTTTTACATAGGAGATGACATCATGGTGACATAAGTGTGCTGACTCATGCCTTACCAGAAGGCCGGCTTGCCAGAAGACCTGGCCTGGAAACACTCCGGCAGTCATCTTAGAAACCTATTGCCTATACAAATGAATTTTCCCTTATATTCCACCCCAGGCAACAGGTTTCACAGCTGATACATGGGCCCATTAGGAGGCCCTCTGGGCTCAAATGCCACAACAACAATATGGGGAACAGCATAGTATTAGCAGACTACAGCAAGCAGCACCTAACTCTAAAAGGGTTCAAAGCCGAGATGATGAGAGGCATCCTGGCCATTGTTCTAAAGGGTCTCCAGTTAATTGTTGGATGACCTGTACCTCACCATCAACTTCCTTCAATGCAGAGGAGATATCTTCCTGGTGGTTAGGTATATACACACCACATTCAATATGTATGACTGGGCATATGCACCCTTGATCTGCAGTAAGGAGATCAAGGGCCATGCAGTTTTGCAAAAACACCTTTCTCATTTGAATGACTTCATCCATCTGGAGGGTTAAGGCCTGCCTGGTTTGACTTATGGCCCAAGAAGTATGTTCCACTAGGGCATTCACTTCTGTTTCTACCTTAATGGCTCCACCCTCAGGGAAAAAGATGGTTACTGGGTAGAACTACCATGGAATCTATTTCACCTGGTGCCAGCAGGAGAACACAGCATCCCAATTATGTGTCTTCTTGGTAAAGGTGGGGAGGACCTTCCCCAGGACATATGGCTGTCCCCAAGTGCACCTTCTCATCCAACGAGCAGGAAGATAAAGCCACCCACACTGGGTGGTGCCTTACTAGCCAACCTTAGGCTTTCCATGTAGGTAACCAGCAAGGCCCTTAAAAATGGTCCAACTATCAGTGCAGACATGCAAAGCGGACGGCTTGTGAATGACTATGGCATGCAATTCTGCCCATTGTCTGCTCTGCCCCTGTCCCATTTCAAACTAAATGTCATCATGATCCAACTGGACAGCTACCACTGTTCATTGGGCTCAGAGGCCACAACTGGACCCATTGGTATACCATCCCTCCACAGGAGGGGAACCCCGTCTTTCAAGGTATGGGCTCTCTTCCCTTGATATTACCATGGTCTGAGAGTCAGCATCAGACACAAATTCAACAAGGCCTCATACTATCTGCAACTCTGCAGTCAAAAGGCTGGAGCTAAACTCTGCTTGTTGCTCTAAGTAAGGTCCCCACTTCACCAGGGTAGGCATTGGGGCTATCTCTGATCGTGGGCTGGTTTTCCGTGACCTCACCAATCCTTCTATGGGATATGTGGTGCACACTAGCACCTCAGACTGCCCAGTTATAGTTTCACAGGCTTGAAGGGTGGCATACACAGCCACCAACTGCTTTTCCACCGAGGAATTGTGCTCTTGAGGGTCCTTCCAAGTCTGGGAACAAAACCCAATAGGGACTTGCCGCTCATACTGGTGCTGCCACAAACCTCAGCCCATTCTGCTTGAGTTGACTGTCACATCAAGGTCAAATGGCTGTACAGCTGTGAGCTGTCAACTACTTGTAGCATCTGGGCCTGTGCAACAGCCCTCTTGGCTACTATAAAAGAGGCCTCTGCTGCCAGAGACCAGTCCCACTGTGTCCCCTTGTTACTTAATGAATACAATGGCTGTAACAGTTGGGCCAAGTGGGGAATGAATATACACCAATACCCCAAGAGCCCCACAATCACTTGTAACTGTTTTACCACAGTGGGTTGGGGGAAGGCTTGAATCTTATCTAGCCTTGGGGATTGCTTTCATCTTACCTGACCAAACGACACCCAAGAATTTGACCAACAAGCCAGGTCCCTGGACCTTGGAGTCATTCACCACCCAATCCTAATGATCCAACAAGGTTCGAAGGCTGGCAGCAGCTTCTTCTAGATCTGTAAAGGAATCAGAGGTTAACATTATATCATCAGTATAATGAAAGAAGTACACTGCAGAAGGCCGAATCCATGTGGCCAAGTCCTACGCCACCAAACCATGACATATGGTTGAGCTGTGGGGGTAACCTTACAGTAATACCACAAATGACCATTGTTGTCCTTCCCATGTGAAAGCAAACTAGTCTTTTTTTTTTTTTTTTTTTTTTATTTTTTTTTTTGAGACAGAGTCTCACTTTTGTTGCCCAGGCTAGAGTGAGTGTAAACTAGTCTTGACTGTCCATAGCTATGTCTGTGGAGAAAAGGGTGTTGGCCAGGTCTGCCACATAGCGGTACTGCCCAAGAACCAAAGTCAATTGATCCATCAGATCCAGTATGGACGGCACTGCCGCATGCAATGGGGGAGTCACTTTATTCAGTTCCTGATAGTCTACTTTGATTCTCCAAGTTCCATCCGGTTTCTTAACCAGCAAAACAGGACAGTTGAATGGACTGTGAGTAGGGTGTACTATATTGACCTTTTCCAGTTGCAATATGGTTCATGAAATTTCTTCATGTCCCCCGGGAAAATGATGATGCTGGGTGCATACCATATGACGAGGTGCTGGCAAAACTTGTGGTGGGTCATGGGTGTGGCCACGCACCACCAGCTTCATGACCCTAACTCAGAGGTGAAACTCACCCATGGAGGTAGTTAGGGTTAGACCACACAGGATATCAACACCCAGAATATATTCCTTCACGGGGGACATACACAGTGTAAGGTCTAGGGGTCAAATGCCCTATCCCCAATGGAATAGTTGCTTTCTTAACTTTAACAGTTCACCCAACATGGCCATCTATATAGGCCGTTGGTCCTGTAAACCGCTCAGGGTTTCCATAAATTAGGAAGCAATCAGCTCTCACGTCCACCAAGGCCAGAACCTGCTGTACATTTGTAGGAGACCAATGAATATCAAGTTCCACATGTGGCCTCTGATCATCCAAGGTCCCCTCTAACTGGGCGCCTCAGCCAGATCCCTAATCCATATTGAAAAAGGAGGCCTCACCCATAAAATCTTACAGCTGCATGTCATGGATCCCTTTGGTGGGTGCCTCAATTCTCCCCTTCTTGGGTGCATTCCTGAATTGCTGGTGGGGAGTCAGCTGATTCCACAAAGCCAGCAGTACTTCATTAGGCTGTTTATCTATTTTCTCTTTATCTACTCCTGCTAGTAGAAGGCCTAGCCACATCTGGGTTCGCAACACATTCTGGGCCCCTTGTACTGACATTTCTGCAGGGGCCCCTGAGTTTGTGGGCCCTTCTTGGGTCCTTGGAGCATACACATTTGTCCCTTTCCCCTTTTCCACTCTTAGGCATCTCCCAAAGCCACCATAGTAGTGATGACCTCATATATCCACTTCCCCACACAGGGAGTGAGCATAGCCGCCAGTGAACTAAAAGAACTGGGGCGGGGCGGGGGGGGGGAGCTGTGGCTAGGATTAGGTCACACATGTATGTAGTTAAGTGCTCCTCATTGGGCCCCGGACACTTATTTATGGTAGAAATGGCTTGGCGCATCCCCAATTTCCCAAGCTGAATTAAGTTTGTTTATGAGGTCCACTTACTAATGGTTTTGGGTAGTTCTCCAGGGTTATCCCATACTGTGTGTGTAGCAGCCATGAGCCATTCAAGCAAGGAGTGCTCTCCCCAACCTCGGTGGTTACTTGTCTGTAGTCTCTGCGTCAGAGAAGGATGTATAGTTATGGATGCCAATTGTTCCATCTCCCTTGGGGAACACAGGATACTATCCATCCCTTTGTCCCATAACTGCAACAATCAGGCAGGCATGGTTTCCCCAGGGTGTTGTTTGCACTGCTTCACCTGTTCCTGCAGCTCCGCAGGTGTATAAGTGGAGTATGAAGTATGATCCGTTACAATGAGTGTGCCCTGCGCCATCCCCTGCTCCTGGGGCTTCATGGGTTTGCATGCTCCATTCTTTGTTTCACAACCAGATGGGCACTCAACAGCCCCACCCTCAGTCTCCTGCATACTTGCAGCTTCATTGACATCCATGGCTGAAACACTCACTAGTTCCTTCTCCAAAGCCTGCACCTGGGCTTCCAAATTCTCTTCTGTCACCTGTAATTCTCTTACCCGGGCTTCTTGCCCTAAGGTATCTTCATGCTGCTCATGGAGGACTGTAAGAAAGAGCTGGCCCACCTGACCAGCTGCTGCTTGTTCCCTAGGCTGCAACGACTTTTCCAGAATCTGCAAGGCATTTTTCAGGGCGGCAGGATTACATTCCACCTGCTCCCACTCCATAGCAGGAACCCACGACATGAGAACTGCTTCCACTGGGATCCACCACCCTATGGGAGGCCACGTATCCTCCCCTACTGGGGCAGAAAGGACACTTTCCCCATGGAATCCTGCCAGCTACATCAAACATGGGGAGGGAGCTCCGTCCGCAGCCAGAGATGGTACCGGAGAAGGTTCCAGGAATTGAAAGAAGAGATGAGCAGCGGCAGGTAGATGAGACATACTATTTATTGTTGGGGTGATGCTGCCACAGCAAGAACATGGCCAGCACTTATATATGGCTCAAAACAATAGCGGCAACATACCAAGTGAGAGCATGATCACATGGGTTTTAAATAGGAAGTGACATCATGGTTACATAAGTGCGCTGACTTATACCTTACTGGAAGCCGGCTTGCCAGAAGGCTGGGCCAGAAAATGCTCCGGCAGTCATCTTAGTTTGGCCTAAGAAATCTATTGCCTATACAAATGAATTTTTCCTTACAAGTGCCTCCAAAAATTCCTACTTTACAAGGAATATATGAGCCAGGGACAGCAGGAGTATTTATCAAACCTATCTGACAGATTAAGAATCTGAGGCTCATAGAAATTTGCAATTTTCCTGGGTTCACCTGACATATAAGTAATAATGCTGGAACTAGACCCCTGGTCAAAAGTTATCTAGAGTCCACATTGTTCCCACTCCTCCTTGCCTAAGCTGATCTTGTGTCTCTTAACACACTGATTTTCTCATTACTACACAATGTCCCTAGGCAATGAAAAGAAGAAATCTGGGGCCAATGTACTAATGCCAGGTGTAATAAATAAAAGAGGAAATGAGACTTAAACACAATTTGGGGACTGCATATGGGCTTCATTTGCCTAGGGTCCACCCACCCCTACCCCCAGTGTTCTTTGAGAGCTGATTTTGCCCAGGTGCTGGCACAGGAGACCAAGTCTAGCACTTCCTAAATTACATCGCTCTCTCCTGAGTCTGCCCCAGTAGGCCTTTATGCTCAAATCTTGATCCTGACCTGCTGTCCAGCTCTTCCCTTCCTTCGTCTTTCCATGATGGCTACACCCTGCTTCCTGTGGGAATGAAAGCTCAGAATAACCTTCCTTTACACTGACTTAGAGCACTCCAACTCCTTGCAGATTTCCCCTGTCTGTCACATCATATCACTCACTGTGGAACCCTTCTGCTAACAACAAAACTTCCATGTAACTTTTTACTTTGACAATGAAGTTTACAGGCCTGCTCATCTGCTCTGGGTGCTTCCACCATACTCAAAAGTCATTTCCAAATCTGCTTGTGAGCAGAGTCAGATTTGGTACAAAATCTACTGATTTTTGAAAGATATCCCTGAAGTTTGAGAGGAAGTTTAGAAAGCAGATGAGGCTACAAAGAGAGGACAATGTAATCTGGTGACTTATTTGCAATTGGCCAGTAAATCCATACACTTATGAGTGATTTTAATTAAGTGGTCAAAAATCCAAACCTCCCTTAGAAGCGGTCAATGAGTAAGGATCAAGGAAGAAACTATGTAGCAACTATCTACACAGGCTGGATTCTAACAAATCCTAGAGATTGTAGTAAATTTCTATGGCTGCAGGAACAAATTACCACAAATTTAACATTTTACAATGCTAAATTTATTATTTCACGTCTGTGAGTAAGAAATCCAGGTTGGCTCTGCTGATTTCTCTGCTCTGGGTTTCGCAAGGCCCATACCAAGCTATCAGAGCCTGGGCTTTTATTGCAAGGCTCTGGGAAGAATCTCCTTCCAAGCTCATTCAGCTTGTTGGCAGATTTCAGTTTTTTTGCAGTTGTAAGGATAAGGCCCTATTTTCTGGCTGCATTCAGCTGGAGCAACCATAATTCCCGGAGATCTCTCTCCAGTCCCTGTATGTGAGCTGATTCATCTTGAGTCATCAATTGCAGGTTGAATCCTTCTCACACTTGAAATCTTTCTAATTTCTCCTCTGCTACATCTCTTTTCTGCCTCCAGCCAGAGTCAGTCCTTTGCTTGTAAATTCTCGTGTCATTAGATTGAGCCCACCTTGATAATTCAGTATAATCTATTTAAATATTGATTTCATAACCTCAATAGATCTGCAAAATACCTTTGGCCATGTACCATAACATATTTACATGTTTTAGAGAAAAGTACATGGACATCTTTCTGTAGCAATTAATTGAGTCTACCACCAATGCAGAAAATGTTTTCCTAGCATTCTGGCCTTTGTGAAAATGTAAAAATAATCTCCACACTTCAGCTGATTCTTGTCTGTATCTGCCGCAGGGGAAAATCTTGGTTTTTTTAGTATATATAAAGACACCTGTACAAGTGTTCAGACATATTCTTCAAGTGGTGAGTAGCAGATACAAGTTATGGTTTTGATCGTGCAGTGAAAGGAAGAAGAAAATTCTCAGTATATTGAGAATACTGTCAAGGTAAGCAGAGAAAGGTCTATTGAATAAAGAAAGGTAAACCCTCACTGCTGATAATTCTTAAAGGGTTCTTTAGAAAATTGGTATGGTTCTGTATTTGAAAATACGTGTTACATAGTAGGCACTAGAAATATTTGGAGGAGTTGAAAGGCAGTTTTGGCCTTCTCAGAACCTTCTCTAAGAATGAAGAGGAAATTATATCTACAACAAATATAAAAGTTTCACCTTACTGATCACCTACCATGTAACTGTTTATGGAGAGTCTGCAAGTGTTGATCTACACTGTGTCTTGCTGTCCTCTCTGGACATATGAGAGACTACGTTCCCAATCCACTTGTAGTTAGGAAGGGCCATTTGGCTGAAATATTAACAAAAACAATGCCTCTCATTTCCAGGACAAGGCATTTGAGAGTCAGTATTTCATTTCTATGCTTTCTGGTCTATTCAGTAGCAAACCCAGAGATCCCATGTAGAGATGTGGAGCCACATGATAAAAGGAACTGGGATCCCTGGGTCGCCTGACAGTAGCCTGGTAGGTGAGGGACCTATCCACATCAGATTTCATGTGCACAAGGAATAAACGTTTGTTGTATTAAGTCTTTCAGATTGCAGGCTTCTTCTATTACATCCTCTTACAGTTACTTTATCTGAATAGTATATAGCTACTATTTCTGCTTTGTCTTAACTGAAACATTTTAATTACAAATGGAATAGTGAGCATATTCTTGCTGCAAAAATCCCTGACAATATGGATAAATCACAAATCAATTTCCTTATCACATTCCTCCAAAATTCAACCCCTCTCAGAAATAGTCACAATTTAAATTATTGTGAATATTATTTTAAAACATATATTGGGCTTTTCCTAACATAGACATATTAGAAAAATACACTGTGTGTTATTAACATCCCTGGATAATGGTATACATATTGTTCTGCCTCTTACACTTGTCACATAATTAAATAAATGCAGGATTTTTCTGTGAGAACACATATAGATACACCCTACTCTTTTAACTACTCCCTCGAATTCTAAAATGTGTATGTGCTGTAATTTATTTAACCATTCTCTTCCTGAGGCACATAAGTTGTTTTCCCTTAGGTGCTATGTCTAATAAAATTAATATCAGCATTATTAAACATAAATTCTTGGACAAATGGGATGTTTTCTTATTGGAAGGACATAGAAGACTGAAAATTTTTTTAAAGTGGAAATAGTGTGATGATTGTAAACTTTTATGAAAGGTGCTGAAATTCTGTTCCAATAATGCTATACCAATTTATATTCTCACATATTAATGTATGTAAATATCCTAAACTCTCAACATGAATTTTGTTTGATCAATTTTAATTTTTTTTGTTCAATATTTTGGGTGAAAATACATTCTCACTGTTATTTTATTTTGTATTTCTATGTTTTTAATATGTTAATAAGAATTAATTTAATACCCTATCCTGCAGTGATGTCTTCAGTACAGGAATACCTAGGGCATGCTTTAAAATTCTTCTATGTCAATGAGATTTTTTCCTTTTACTTTGAGAAGCAAGGATTTGGTCGGAATGACTAGGTCCCAGGAAATTGCCCAGAGAGGAAACCCTCAGTTAGTGAGAAACATTAGAAGGAGGATATAACAATTTCCAAAGTCCATGAGAGAGATCACATGCTAAACCAAGTTCAGAAAGCCCAGGGCAGGCTGGCAGTCAGGGTTCTGAATATGGAGTTCAGCACGTAGTTGAAAATGAACCAGAAAGAGAGAAAGTATGGGATCTTGGAGGGTCCTGGACTACTTAGAAGAGTAGCTCAAGGAATCTCTGAATCGTTATTACAGTCTGAAGTTATAGGGTGCTCTGAGTGGGCAGATCTACTGTATGGAGGAGCCATAAGCCATACCCTATCCTACCTTAGAATCTCCCCTACTCACTGTCAGGCAGAATATAGCTAGCTGTCATGCATCACTGAGTGATGTTTTTGATGGAACCTGGGAGAGCTATGTCTCTTCACTACTTTGGTGGGCTGTGCATTCTTGCCAGTGTACTGCAGCTGTGAGCTGTCTTGATGCCTGCTGGAGAAGGGTACTTCTTCTTTTGTACACAGTGCTCTTCCACCACTGAGCTTGGTGTTACGTGTGTGGGGAGGATGGTGAATGATGACAGTTGAAACAGGCAAGGGAGTACCAATGAATAAATGGGATATAAAGTGTAGCTACAAGCAGTAGAAAATTGGAGGGGAAATTCCCTTAGGCTAAGTCCCTTGGTGACTTTGCAAATAAAGGGTTGATTGTGGATATGTCTTGAAAAAAAGATCTAAATGCTATCCCCACCTTAGACTGCCTGCCTCGTTTCCTGAGTTCTTTGCAGACATAGTGCAGATATCCTGTAGCTCTGTTTGGTGGTGTATGCTGCCACCAGATACTGCCTGGAGTAAGGTACTAACTCCAGGGGCAAACATTTTGCAGGATAGGTGGGGAATTTCTGTAGATAATATAGTTCATTGTCTAGTTGATTTGGGGTGCTGGGGATATATGAGGTCCAAAGCTATGTCTTTATTGTTATAATACCACTGATTTGAGTTATAAAATTTGAAAAAGTCTACACCAGGCATTCTCAACATTTTCCAAGGATCTGCAGTAAATTTTATTATCTTTCACTGAGAAATGAGGGAACTTGACCAGAATATCAGCTTTAGGACAGCAAAAGGAAGAATCCTGGGCCCTAACAGAAGTAAAGGTGAGGACCCTAAGAAAGGTCCGTGGGAATCACCCACACCAGAGCAGACTGTTCTGCCCAGAGCTCAACCCTTTGGGTCAGCCCTGGGAACTCCAGACATGGTTGTTATAATCAGAGGAACCCCTTCACTTCGCCCTCTTGCAACTGGGGTAGGGGGGAGGTGGTAATGTTGGGGGAGATAGGGAGTTGGTCTTGGTTGAAACTGGCCAACTCAGTTCAGCAGAAGGAAGAGTCACAGGACTGTCTAGGAGTCAAGTTCAGAAACCTAAGTGAGCACTAAGGGTACTTCCTTCTCCAAAACAAAGAGGTCAGCTCAGAGCACCACCCCTGCTGTCAGTCCTGGGTGGCCCTAAGCAGGGGTCACAGGAAGTATCTTCCCTTTACTTATATCTCTGACATCTCAGGGTAGTGAAGGCTTTGATATGAGTGAGGAGGTGTCAGGTCAGAAGATGGAGGAGTTCAGGCCCTGCCATGATGTAACATAAGAACCACAGAGTCCACGCAGAGTCCAATCTCTGCTTTCCACCTTGGTGGGCTCAGACAGGGGTCACTTGATTTAGTGCCTTCTGAATTTCCCCAGTGTGGACTCTGGGACCTGAGATTATTGGACCAGAGTGTTGGCCTCAGGGTTAGCAGATGCAGTTGTATAGGCCCTGCCACAAGGTAAGGTAAGGACACTGAGTAAGATCCAAAGGAACTTCCCACATCAGAACGAGGGGCCCCACAGAACCCTGCCCCTGCTGTCAACCCTGAGAACCCCCCAGGCAGAGGTGGCTAAATGGGAGAACCGGAAATTGGTAGACGCTAACTAAGCGTACCACAAGTTGCAACATTCATGCTTGTTTAAAACTCTTTATTTTTAAATAATCTTAATTAAAATAGTTTTATAATTACAAACAATTGCAGATGGTACAGAGGGTTTCCTTTCCTTATACTCAATGTTCACTTTCCCCTATTGTTAATATCTTACATTAATGTGAAACATTTATCACACCTAATGAACCAATATCAACACATTATTATTAACTGAAGTCCGTGCTTCATTCAGATTTACTTCATTTTTTTCCTAATGTCCTTTTTCTGTCCTAGGATCCCATTCATGATATCACATTGCGTTTAATTATCATTTCTCCCAGGCTCCTCCAGATTGTGACAGTTTTGATGCTCCTGACAGTTTGGGGGAGTAATTGTCAGGTATGTTGTATAATGTCCTTCAGTTGTGGTGTGTTTGATGTTTCACTCATGATTAGATTGGCATTATGGATTCTTGGGAAGAAGACCTCAGAAGTAAAGTGCCATTTTTATCACATTATATTAAGGGAACATGCTATCAACATGACTTATCACTGATGATATTCATCTCGACCATCTGGTTGAGGTGATGTTTGTCAAATTTCTCCATGTAAAGTTACTTTTTCCCCATCCTTTCCATACCATACTCTTTGGGAATAAGTCACTATGCTCAGCCCACACTTAAAGGGTGGAGAGTTTTGCTCTACCTCCTTGCAGGTGGAATATCTACACAAATTATTTAGAATTAATTCTTCTGCACAAAATATTTATCTATTCCCTTGGATTTATTATTCATGTAATCATTTATTTATATCAATATAAACTCATGGATATTTATTTTATGTTTTGGGTTATAACCCAATACTATTATTTTATTGATCAAAATGTTTCCTTGGTGCTACAATCTTACTGCTTCTAAGACTTCTCAACAGAGCTTGAAATATGTCTGTATACTAAGCATGTATGCAAATATATCTACAGATATTTCCATACTTGTCCATCTATATCTATATAAAGCTAAACATGAGTCGTACTGATGTCTCCAATTCTAATCTAGTATCACACAATTCATTTTAGCTATCCCCCTTTGCTTACCTCTATGATAAAATTGGCTCCCACTAGGTAACTCCTATTTAAGTACTTATCTATTCAATCCCACTTCACTGATTTCAGATTGTTAGCCATGTGAGAAACAACTCTACCAACTAGAATACAGCACCTTTATACAGTTCCTTTTTTCTTTAGTCTTACAGTCTCCACTTATTTCCAAAGTTACTTAGGTCAGCACTTCTTTTTCCCTATCCTTTTCAGTGACATCATTTCATACATTTTTAATGCAGTTACATTCTTTTGTCATAGTCTGCTTTCCATCCTGGGATACTCAGATCTCTGAATTGATTTTTATTTGTATATATTAAGGTTCACTCTTTGTACTTTAATGTTCCACAGGCTTTGAAAAATGCATAGTGTCTCATATCCACCATTACAGTAGCACATAGAATAGTTTCAACATTCTAAAAAATTCACTGTGCTTCATCTATTCAATAACTTCCCCCAGCACCCTGGAAGCTACTGATCTGTCTCTGTAGTTGTGTCTTTCCTAGAATGTTACATAAAGCATGTGGCATGCAGCATTTTCAGATTGGCTCCTTTTGCTTATCAATATGCATTTAAGATTCATCCATGTTATTGTATGGACTTATAGTTTATTATTTTTATTTCTAAATAGTATTCTATAGTATGTATGCACCACAATTTTTTATTCATTCACCTGTTAAGGACGTCTTGGTTTTTGGTAACTATGAATAATGCTGATATAAGCATTATGTGCAATTATTTGTGTTGACATGAAGTTTCCAAATCAGCTGGATAGATATCTAGGAGCACAACTGCTGGATCATATGATAAGACTATGTTTAACTTTATAAGAAACTGCCAAACTATTTTCAAAGGAGCTGCATCATTTTGCTTTCCCAACATCAATGTATGAGAGACAGATCCAGTTGCATCCTCACCAGCAATTGATATTTTAGCCCTTCTAATAGGTATGTAATGGTAAATAATTATTGTCTTAGTTTGTATTTCCTTAATGACAACTTATTTTGTGCATCCTTTCATATCCCTATTTGCCATCTGTATATCTCCATGAATGAGATCTTTGTTCATACATTATATTTTGCTCATTTAAAAAATAGTGTTGTGTATTAGTATCCTAGGGCAACTATAACAAACTGGATGGCTTACAACAAAATAAATTTATTCTCCCACAGATATGCAGGCCAGAAGTTTGAAATCAAGGTGTCAGAAAGGTTGGTTCCTTTTGGAGGCTTTGAGAAAGAATCCATTTCATTCCTTTCTCCTACCTTCTGGTACTTACACAGCAATTTTTGGCACTTAGAAACCCATTCCTTCAATCTGCCTCTGTCTTTACATGGCCTTCCCCTCTGTGTATCTGTGCTTCAAATCTCCCTCTAACTTTCTCTTATGACACTGTTATTGGATCTCATCTTGAGGTCCTTAATTACTTCATTACATTTGCAAAGACTCTCCAAATAAGGTCACATTCACAAGCTTCAAGAGTTAAGAGATAGACATGTCTTTTGGGAGCCACCATTCAAAGTATTACTGCTTGCCTGTTTATCATTGTTGCATTTTAAGAGTTCTTTGTACGTTATGGTTATGAGTTATTTATCAGATATGTAATTTGGAAATATTTTCTTCCAATTAGCAGCTTGGAATAACACTATTCTATGAATAGTGTTTTTCACAGAGCAAGACTTTTTAATGTAAATAAAGTCCAACTGAACCATTTTTTCTTTTATGAATTATGCTTTTAGCATTGTATCTAAAACTTATCACCAAACCCAAAGTCAGATTTTCCTCTTATATTTTATTTTAGAGGTTTTATAGTTTTGCATTTTATATCTAGGTCTATAATCCATTTGGAGTTAATTTTTGTGTAAGGTGTGAGGTTTGTGTCTAAGGTTTCTTCCCCCTGCCCCAACATGGACATCCAACTGTTCTAGTACCATTTCTAAAATAAACTATTTTACTTGCCTTTGCACTTTTGTGAAAAATTAATTGGCTCTATTTATGTTGGCCTATTTGATTGACCATTATATTATCTGTTCTATTTGTCTTTTCTCTCACCAACATTATGCTATCTTGAATACTAAAGCCTTTAAGTCAGGTACTATTAATACTGAAACTATGTTTTTATTCAGTATTGTGTTGGCTAATCTAAGATCTTTGCGACTTCATATCAGAGTTAGAGTCAGTTTGTTGCTACCCATAAAAAGCTGGCTGGGAGTTTGACTGGGATTGCACTGAGGATATAAATCAATTTAGAAAGAATTGACATCTTAACAACAGTGAGTCTTCCACTCCACAAACAGGAAATATTTCTCCACTTATTTAAATCTTCCTTGATTAGTGTTTTGTAATTTCCTACAAATGGATCCTGCACATATTTTATTTTGTGTCTAATTGAAAATGTTTTTGCTTTTTAATTTCTTTATTTTTATTTTATTTTTTTCAGGGTATTATAGGGGTACAAATTCTTTGGTTACATGAATTGCCTCTGCACCACCCGAATCAGAGCTACAAGTGTGCCCATCCCCCAGACAGCTCACACCCCATCAGTTAGTGAATTTACCCATTCCCACCTCCGCCTCCTACCTGCCTGACACCCTATGAATGTTACTTCCCATGTGTGCACATAAGTGTTGATCAATTAGTATCAATTTAATGGTGAGTACATGTGGTGTTTGTTTTTTCATTCTTGTGATACTTAGAAGAATGGGCTCCAGTTCCATCTGGGATAATATAATAGGTAGTTTACCATTGTTTATTGTGGCTGAATAGTACTCCATGGTAGACATATACCACATTTTATTAATCCACTCATGTATTGATGGGCACTTGGGTTGTTTCCACATCTTTGCAATTGTGAATTGTGCTGCTATAACATTCTAGTGCAGATGTCTTTTTTACAGAATGTCTTTTTTCCCCCTCTGGGTAGATGCCAAGTAGTGGGATTGCTGGATCAAATGGCGGTTCTACATTTAGTTCTTTGAGGTATCTCCTTATCACCATATTACTTTCCATAGAGGTTGTACTAGTTTGCAGTCCCACCAACAGTGTATGAATGTTCCTATCTCTCTGCATCCACACCAACATTGTGTTGGGACTTTTAAATAAAAGTCATTCTCATTGTAGTTAAGTGATATTTCATTGTGATTATGTTTTGCATTTCCTTGATGATTAGAGATGCTGAGAATTTTTACATGTTTGTTTTGGCCATTAGTCTGTCTTCTTTTGAAAAGTTTCTGTTCACGTCCTTTGCCCACTTTTTAATGGGGTTGTTTGATGTTTTCTTACTGATTTTCCTGAGTTCTATATAGATTCTAGTTATCAGCCTTTTATGGATGTATGGATGCATGTTAGGTGGGCTTTCTATTTTGTAATTCCAATTGTTTATTACTAGTACATAGTAAATTGATTATAAATAATTATTAATTCCAGAGGTTTATTTTTTTTTAGATTCTCTGGAGTTTTCTTCTACATAAACAGTCATTTCTTATGCAAAATAATAAAAAAATAAAAAGACGGTTTTTATTTATCCTTTTTCTATATGTATTATTTTATTTACTTAGCTTTGCTTGTCTTGCACTAAATAGGACTTCTGTTATTATATTGAAAAGGAGTAATGAGGGTACAAGCTTTTCTCATTCCCAATATTAAGGTGAAAGTATTTATTATCTCATTGTTAGGTATGATGTTAGCTATAGGTTTTCCTATATACCCTTTATCAGGTTAAGGAACTTTCCTCCTATTCATAATTTTAAAAACGTTTTAATCATAAAGTAGCATTAAATTTTTCAATTATTGTTTTGCTTCTATTGATGTGATCTAATTTATTTTATATTTAATCTGTTACTATAATGAATTATAATACATTGATTGATTTACAAATATTGAATAAGTCTTACATTCTGGGAATAAGCCCTTATTGATTTGCTGTAATATTCTTTTTACATATTGTTGGGTTCTATTTGCTACTATTTTATTCAGGCTATTTTTGTCTATATTCATGAGTGTTATTGATCTGTAGTTATTTTTCTAGTGATGTATTTATCTGGTTTTGGTATTAGGGTGATGATGGCCTCATGTAAAGAACTGAGAATGCTTTGTTCCTCTTTTCTGGAAGATATTGTGGATTATTGGTATTTTTTCTTTCTTAAATGTTTTGTAGAATTGAGCAAAGAAGTCATCTGGGCTTAGTGATTACTTTTTCAGGTTTTAAACTAGTGATTATATATATATATATATATATATATATATATATATACATATACACACATATATGTTTTAAATTTCAGAATATTACAGGGGTACACACATTTTGGTTACATAATTTGCTTTTCTACAGTTTGAGTCAAAGTTGCAAGTGTTCCCTTCACTCAGATAGTGTGCATCGTACCTGTTAGGTGTGAATTTACCCATCCCCCCACCTACTTGATTTCCATTTAGTTTTACTTCCATATGTGCACATAAGTGTTGATCGATTAGTTCCAATTTAGTATGAGTACATGGATGCATGTAGGACACTTTAGGTTATCTATTTAAACTTGTGAGAGTTTAGGTGGTTTGCGTCTTTCATCAAATGGATACATTTCATGTAAGTTATCAAATTTGTGGGCTTAGAGTTGTTTATAGTATTCCATTATAATTTTGTCAATGTCCTTGGGATCAGTAGTGATAAACTCTCTTTTATTCCTGATATTGGTAGTTAATGTTTTCTCTTTTTCTTGGTTACCTTGGATATAGGCTATCACTTTTGTTGATTTTTTTTCTTTTTTTTTTTTCCTTTCGGCATATTATGGGGGTACAGATTTTAAGGTTTCAATAAATGCCCTTTTCCCCCTCCCCCCACAAGTCTGAGTTTCCAGCATGACCATCCCTCAGATGGTGCGCATGTCAATTGTTATATATGTATATACCCGCCCCCTCTCCCCTCCCCCCTCCCCAATACCCTATTACTGTAGTACCTATGTGTCCACTTAGGTGCTACTCAGTTAATACCAGTTTGCTGGAGAATATATCTGGTGCTTGTTTTTCCATTCTTGGGATACTTCACTTAGTAGTATGGGTTCCAGCTCTAACCAGGAAAATATAAGATGTGCTATATCACCATTGTTTCTTAGAGCTGAATAGTACTCCATGGTATACATATACCACATTTTATTAATCCATTCTTGGATTGATGGGCACTTGGGCTGTTTCCACAGCCTTGCAATTATGAATTGTGCTGCTATAAACATTTGAGTGCAGGTGTCTTTTTTGTAGAGTGTCATTGGATCTTTTGGGTAGATGCCCAGCAATGGGATTGCTGGATCAAATGGTAGATTCACTTGTATTGCTTTAAGGTATCTCCATATTGCTTTCCACAGAGGTTGGACGAGTTTGCAGTCCCACCAGCAGTGTAGGAGTGTTCCTCTCTCTCCACATCCACGCCAGCATTTGTTATTTGGAGACTTTTTGATAAAGGCCATTCTCACTGGAGTTAAGTGATATCTCATTGTGGTTTTGATTTGCATTTCCCTGATGATTAGAGATGATGAGCATTTTTTCATGTTTGTTGGCCATTCTTCTGTCTTCTTTAGAAAAGTTTCTGTTCAAGTCCTTTGCCCACTTTTTAATAGGGTTATTTGATTTTTTCTTCCTGATTTTCGTGAGTTCTAAGTATATTCTAGTTATCAGTCCCTTATCGGATGCATAGGATGCAAAAATTTTCTCCCATTCTGTAGGTTGTCTGTTTACTTTCATGACTATTTCTTTGGCTGTGCAGAAGCTTTGTAGTTTGATCATGTCCCATTTATTTATTTTTGTTGCTGCTGTGATTGCCTTTGGGGACTTCTTCATAAACTCTTTGCCTAGGCCGATGTCTAGGAGAGTGTTTCCAACATTTTCCTCTAGAATTCTAATAGCTTCATACCTTAGGTTTAAGTCTGTTATCCAGCGTGAGTTGATTTTTGTGAGAGGTGAAAGGTGTGGGTCCTGCTTTAGCCTTCTACAAGTGGCTATCCAGTTTTCCCAGCACCATTTATTGAAAAGGCATTCTTTTCCCCAGCGTATGTTTTTGTCTGCTTTGTCAAAGATTAGATGGCTATATCTTTTGTTGATATTTTAAATTTCAGAATATTATGGGGGTACAGATACTTTGGTTTCATATATAACCCTTGCATCACACAAGTCAGAGCTACAAGCGTGCCTATCTCATTGGGTGTAAATTTACTCATCCCTTGCTCCCCACTTCCACCTGCCTCACACCCAATGAATGTTACTTTCATATGTGCACGTAAGTGTTGATCAATTAGTGCCACTATAATGGCGAGTACATGTAGTGCTTGTTTTTCCATTGTCATACATAACTTAGAAGGTTGTTGATGTTTTTGATGATGTTTTTGATTTTTCTCTGTTGTTTCCTGTTTTGTTTTGGCTCTCTCTATATTTTTTCATTTATTACTGCTCCTCTTAAAAATTACTTCCTTTCTTCTGCCCATTTTAGTTTTTTTTTTAATATGGATGGTATGTTTTATTATTATTTAAAGTTTATTCTCATAATTACAGGCTACAATTTAGGAGTCTGAAACATAAGAGAAAATTCTATAAATAGAGTCCAAATAAACCTGAACCAGTATGTAGAAGATGGTTAAAACTTTGTAAGTAGTGCCACTTAGCTCTCAGGCAGTACTTACTGTCCTTTTCAAGCACAGGCCCTGGAGGCAGAGTCAACAACATAAAATACCACAAACAACTCTAAGACATTCATCCTACACAAGTGAGCATGGAGCTATAGATATATATATATATATAATATATACACACTTAAATATTATATTGGTCCACTGAGTATGCATATTTTAACAAAATATAAGAATCTATGTAATCCAGCTAAACATGCATAAAATTAGGTGGTATTTCAGGACTACTTCTTGCTGGAGACTCCTGGTGTATGGGTTCAGACTCTAGTTGCTCTGGCCTTCACCATGTTCATTAAGGTTGATTGTTTCACTGCTGCTGGTGCTGAGGCTGTAATAATCTGTTGCACCATTTACAAGAATGCCATGTGGGCTACTGCACCAATTTAATTGATTGTTATGATTTTCCATATCTCTCATTTCCATCAGTTTCATTTGCATTGAACTGATTTCTTGTTGTGAATATTGGAAGTGCTGCTGAAGAGGTTCCAGCTGAGCCTTCCCTGACTCCACGCTCTCCTCCAATTCTGCTGTTTCTTGCTGTAGGCGGCTTAGCTCTTCCCTGGCTTTGACCAGTTCTTCTCCGTAAGTGGAGATCTGCGATTCTTGACTGGTTAATTCAGCTTTCAGAGAAGAGATCAGCTGGGCCTCCTCAGCACATTTCTTTCTGACTTCCTTGAGTTGTTCCTCTAGCTGGGCTTTCTGTTCATCCAGTTCATCAAGGAGATCCTGTACTTGTTGTTTCTGGGCCTGTAGTTTTTGCAGATTAGTGTTCTCCCTTTGAACTACATCTTGAAGATCCTGAACTTCATTTGTCCTCTGTTTAATAGTATCTTTTTTCTCCTTAAGGTCCTCTTCCACATTATTTTTTTCCCTCTGTAAGTCAACTATTTCATTGTTAAGGGTATCTAGCTCCTTAATAGCAGAGAAATCTGCAACAGGACTTGATCCTATGATGTTCTTTTGTAAACTAGCCCTGTCTGATGGTGGAATCATCTCAGGAGTAAGAATATGAGGAGGATCAATGCCCTTCATTAACTTTTGATTGATTAAGTGAAAAGCCAATGCAAACGGATCCTTTGTAAGTTTCCCACAGTCCTTTGTGTCACATAATGCCCAAATATGGGCTAGTAAGGCAGAAGGTAAACCTGTTTTCAGGAAGATTTCATGAACTTCCAATGCAGATACAAATCCATCCATATCTTTATCAGTTTTCAGGAAGATTTCATCATATTTAGCTTTTTCTGCAGGGGATACAACCCACGTTTTTCTCTTGGAAGGTGGCATCAAGGCTGGAGGCAAGGACATTGGCACAGGTTCTTTCTCCAGTGCACGGTATACCAAAAACATGGCAACTGCAAACTCATCTCTGTCAAGCATTCCATCATGGTCAATGTCACTTAATTCCCAAACTCTTCCAAGGATATCCACAGGTAACTTAGAGTTGAGTAACACTGGTTTCACTTTATCACTGGACATAAATCCATTCACTGGGCTTAAACTATCAAAAATTGCATCATATTTGGCCTTGTCTTCAGATTTTACTGCCCAGGGGAGCTCAGCTGCAAAAGTTCCACTGATTAGCAAAGGACTACTGATACCATGAAATCTTGGTGGAGGAACAGCCAGGTTGAAGCTACTCAGTGAAACCTCCAATCCATTCTGGGCACATGCCACAAGACGCAAAGCAACAAATTCTTATTTGTTCAGGATACCTTTGCCATCTGTGTCGGCTAAATCCCAAATCTTTCCAAGTATCAAGTCTGGAAGCCCTGATTTTTTCAGGAAAGCAGCAGCTTCAGAAGCCAACATCCTTCCAGTATTGCCTGTATCAATCTGTCTATAGTATTTTTCATATACAGGATTCCCACTTGATAACTGTGTCAGAGAGAGCTGGGCCTCCGCAGCCATGGCGTTTCCACCATGCACTGGAGAGGAAGGAGGGGAGGAGGCCGAGGGAGCGACCGTAGGCTAGGCCCGAGCTGGCTGGAGGGCGGGTGTCTCCCCTAACTGTGACGACTTCCCTCCTCACACCCGCCCCGCCCCACCTGGCCCCACCCGCCTGCCTGCCGGCCCCCTGAGCAGGGCACTGCAGAGCGCAAACCCTTCCATTTTAGTTTTAATTTGTTCTCTAATTTCCTAAGGTAGAAGTTTAAGTTATTTACTTTAGATCTTTTGTGTTTTTGAATATGTGAATTTGATCCTCTATAATTCCCTCCAAAAATTGTAACAATCCACAAATTTTGGTTATTTGTATTTTCATTTTCATTTAATTCAAAATATTTTAAAATTTCTCTTGAAACTTTTTCTTTGACCTATGGATTCTTTAGAAGTGTGTTGTTTAGTCTACAAATATTTAGAAACTTTCCAGCTATCTTTCTGTTATTGATTTCTGATATAATTCTACTGTGATCTAAGAAAATACTTTGTGCAATTTCTATTCTTTTAAATTTGTTTAAGTGTGTTCTATGGCCCAGAATGTGGTCTACTTGGTGAATTTCACAGTGAGTTTGAGAAGAATGTATATTCTGCTGTTGTTGGACGGATTGCCTTATTATGTCAATTAAATCAAGTTGATTACTAGTACTCTTTATGTCATCTATATCCTTACTGATTTTGTGTCTGCTTTATCTATAAATTACTGACAGTATATTAAAATATACTATAATACTATATTTCTCCTTTTAGTTCAATCAGTTTTTGCTTTTTGTATTTTGCTGTTCTGTTCTTAGATGCATACACACATTTAGAGTTGATGTGTCTTCTTGGAGAATTGACCCCTTTATCGCTGGGATGAAGCCCACTTGGTCATGATGGATTATTTTTTTGATAAGCATCTGGATTCGGTTAGCTAAGATTTTGTTGAAAATTTTTGCATCTATATTCATTAGGGATATTGGCCTGTAGTTTTCTTTTTTTGTTGCATCCTTTCCTGGTTTTGGTATCAGAGTAATATTCGCTTCATAAAAGGTGTAGGGGAGGTTTCCCTTCTTCTCGATGTTGTGGAATAGTTTCTGCAAGATAGGTACTAGTTCTTCTTTGTAAGTGTGGTAAAATTCGGGTGTAAAGCCATTTGGACCGGGACTTTTCTTTGTAGGGAAATTTTTAATTGCTGTTTCTATTTCAGCTGTTGAGATTGGTCTGTTCAGGGAATGTATTTCTTCCTGGTTGAGCCTAGGGAGGCTGTGTGTTTCTAGAAATTTGTCCATTTCATCCACATATTCCAGTTTGTGTGCATAAAGATTTTTGTAGTATTCATAAATTATATCTTGTATCTCTTTGGGATCAGTTGTGATATCTCCTTTTTTGTTCCTGATGGAGCTTATTAGAGATTTCTCTTTTCTGCTTTTTGTTAACCTAGCCAATGGTGTGTCAATTTTGTTTATTTTTTCAAAGAACCAACTTTTTGTTTTATTAATCTCCTGAATAGCTTCCCTGTTTTCAATTTCGTTTAGTTCTGATTTGATCTTGTTGATTTCACTTCTTCTGCTGGGTTTGGGCTTGGTCTGTTCTTCTTTTTCCAGCTCTTTGAGTCGTTTTGTTAGATTGTCTATTTGTGATCTTATTGTCTTTTGGTTATAGGCATTTATGGAGATAAACTTTCCTCTCAGAACTGCTTTAGCTGTGTCCCAGAGGATTTGATAACTTGTCTCTCCATTGTTGTTTTCTTCATAGAATTTTTTTATTTCCATCTTCATTTCTTCATTTATGAAGCAATCATTTAGTAGGAGGTTGTTTAATTTCCACATCTTTGTGTAGAAATGTGAGTTTCTGTTAGGGTTGATTTCTAGTTTTATTCCACCGTGATCTGAGAAGGTACATGGTATGATTTCTATTTTTTTAAATTTCTTGAGATTTTTGTGTCCTAGAATATGGTCAGTCTTAAAGAATGTCCCGTGAGCTGATGAGAAGAACATATATTCAGTGGATTTTGGGTAGAATGTCCTGTAGATGTCAGTCAGACCCAATTGTTCCAGGGTTTTGTTTAAGTCCATTATTTCTTTATTAATTTTCTGTTTGGAAGATCTGTCTCGTGCCGTCAGTGGGGTGTTGAAATCTCCGGAGATTATGGAGTTGGTATTAATCCATTTGCTTAGATCCAGTAAGGTTTGCTTCATGAAACTGGGTGCACCTAAGTTGGGTGCATATATATTTAAAATTGTTATCTCTTCTTGTTGAACTGTGCCCTTCACCATTATATAAAGACCCTCTTTGTCTTTCACTACTTTTGTTGGTTTAAAAACTAAATCATCTGAAATTAGAACTGCCACGCCAGCCTTCTTTTGGCTTCCACTTGCCTGGAATACTGATCTCCACCCTTTTATTTTTAGTCTATATGCATCCTTGCAGGTTAGATGTGTTTCCTGAAGACAGCATATACTTGGCCTGTATTTTCTTATCCATTCATCCAGCCTATGTCTCTTGAGTGGAGAGTTTAAGCCATTCACATTTATTGAGAGAACTGATAGGTAAGGTAGATTACTGTTCATTCTGTTGGGTTGGATGTTGTTGCTTTGATTTCTGTCTTGAGCCATTGTATTATCTGACCTTTAATCTTTGGGTTTTGGTTGTTTTTATATTCGTGAGTTTTTATTATGATGTTCCGTGCATGACACTGTTTTGAGTACTTCTTGTAGGGCTGGTCTTGTCTTGGTGAATTCTCTGAGCCTTTGCTTGTCTGAGAATGTTTTTATTTCTCCTTCATATACGAAGCTTAGTTTTGCAGGGAATAATATTCTAGGCTGGGCATTGTTTTGTTTCAAAAGAGTGAGAATGGGGCCCCAGTCTCTCCTTGCTTGTAAAGTCTCATTAGAGAAGTCTGGTGTTATGCGAATTGGCTTTCCCTTGTATGTCACTTGCTTCTTTTTTCTTACAGCTCTTAGAAGGGCCTCTTTAGTTGATACTTTGGTCAGTCTGATGACTGCATGTCGTGACGTCTTTCTGTTTGCATTGAATCTCCCAGGGGTCCTCTGAGCTTCTTGAACTTGTATATCGAGATTTTGAGCAAGACCTGGGAAATTTTCCTCTATTATATCTTCAAATAGCTTGTCCAACCCTTGGGTGTTGTCTTCTTCCCCTTCTGGTAACCCTATGACCCTCACATTAGGTTTCTTCACATAATCCCACATCTTTTGTAGGCTTTGCTCTTTTCTCTTGTTTCTCTGCTCTATCTGTGTGATGGTTTTATTTAGTTGGAGGATGTTATCTTCAATCTCTGAGATTCTTTCTTCTGTTTGATCTACCCTGTTCTTGAGACTTTCCACTGTATTTTGTAGTTCCCTGAATTGATTCTTCATTTCCAGGAGTTCGGTTAAACTTTTCTTCATTGTGTCTATTTCTTTAGTGAACTTTTGTTCTAGGTCTTGGAGGCTTTTTGTGGTTTCTTTGTGTTGGTTATTGAGTTGTTGTTGCAGGTCGGTGAGTGTTCTTATGATCCACGTAGGAAATTCCTCTTCTGTCATTTTGGTTTCCTGATTTTGGTTGTTGTCCGTTTCTAGGGGGCTAGTGCTCCTCTTTGGGGTGTGTTTTCCATTTGGTTCTTCATGTTTCCTGAATTCCTTCACTGATTTCTTCCCATGTCGATCAGTTGTTGTTTCTTTCCTTTAGGTTTTTGTTTGGGTATTCACACACCTTGTTTAGTTTCTGAGCCGTTAGGTGGTGTCTGTGGGTGAGATTCAACCACTCCCTGTATAATGAGTCATTGGGTGCCATGAAAAGGCTGTGCAGGATGCCGTCCCTGTCAGTAGGTGGCGCTTGCTTAGAGGAACAGGCTATGCTGTTGATTTTGTGTCCTGTTATCAGCTCTTTTTCTGGGCGGAGCTTGGTTGGGTAAGCCTGCTCTCAGGCACCACCAATGCCGTTAGCAGGGGTCAAAGTTCTGTCCTCTGCTTCCAAGAAAAGCTGTCAGGGTGGGGCTGGAATGGTCCCACTCAGCCAGAAAGTCTGCGTGTGGGGGTGGGGCTGTCTGAGACCCGCAGTCTGGAGTGAGCCTCGCTTCTTTCCACCCTCCCCAACTCCACAGCTACTCCTCGGCCTCTGCCAGCAGGCCAGACCACAAGCCACCAGGCCTCCCTGGACTGTGATGCCGGCGGGGAGGTTTCCTGCGCAGGAACGCCATCTGGGATGGGCACACGGCCTCCTTTTGGGAGGAGGGTTGCCCTCTAGGCTGCTGATCTGCCCCTGAAGGCACACACTTCAGTAGGCTGTTCACGTATATCCCTTCTGTGCCCCGGGCAATGCTAGACCTCGGTGCATGGGATCTGGTCTGCAGGTCCGACCTCTGGGTCCCAGAGTTCAAACTGTATCCCCACCAGGGAGAGGAGTTCCGGTCCCAATTCACCCACAGGGAGCCCAAGCTGGGTCTATGTCTCTCAGCCTCTGAGTCTGCACCGTTCTCCTGGGAACACCGTGCAAGCAGCACCTGGGAGGGCTGGCAGGTAGGGAGCTCACAGTCTGAGTTCCCCTTAGTCAGCAGTAGGGTCCCAAAAGGGAATGTCTTGTTCCTTGGAGGTGCCTCGGCTGGTGGCTGTATTGTCTCTCTGGGCACCCGCTGGTAGGGTCCGCGGAGGGGAGGAGGAGGCAATATGCCGCCTGCCGTGAGGCTCGGGTCTGTGCACACAGAGGTTCCCGGAGGGAGTTGGGAGCCTGGTGCTGGGTCCGCTACAGGCTCACCACTAGCTGGCGGCGGCCGTCTCTGGGCTGGTGTCCGCAGGTCTCTCCACCCGATGGGGAGCCCACCAGCAGTCCCAAATGCAGGGCAGGGGAAAGGTGAATTATCCACCTACGCTTCCCACTGGTCTCCGGGCTGCTCTGGCGGTCTCAGCTTCTAGTTCTCCTCCACAGCCTCCTCCCGTGGAGTCTCCTGGGGTCTCAGGTACCCCTCCTTCCGGCCCTCGTCCACTGTATGCTCCTCTTCTTGCTTCTTTTTTCTAATTTCTGCTAGAATCTGTCTTTTCTGCAGAGACACTCTGTCTGGTGGTGTTTCTGGTCCACCATCTTGATCCACCCACCTCATCAAACACTTTCTTAAAGGAGACAGTATTGTGGGACACTGAATAGATGTTACCTGCCATCACCCCCACATGGTTGGCTTGATCTTGGATGTTCTAAGGTGACCCTTGGATGTTGGACAAGGTGTTGTAGGTGGTGTGGAACTGCTGAGTCTGGTTGTGGGCTATAGCCACATATGCTAAAAAACAAACAAACAAACAAACCAAAAACAAGAAATCAGGAGTGATTCCAACAGTGTCAAAAGTTGACATGAGAATGTGTTTTAGTTCAATTACAGTATAAGTGTAGTTCAATTACAGTAAGCTGGTAATGTGCCCACCATATATGTGGATTTTATTTGCTCTTTTTAATTAATAGATTTTATTTTTAGAGCAGTTTTACGTTTATAGAACCAAAAGTACAGAGAGTTCCCATGTACCCTACTCCTGTTTCACACACAGTTTCTCATATTGTTGATATCTTGCATTAGTGTGGTACATTTGCTACAATTGATCAATCAACATTGATACATTATTATTAACTAAAGTCCATAGTTTACATTAGGATTCACTCTTTGTGTTGTATAGTCCTGTGGGTTTTGATGAATGCATACTATCATGTATCCACTATTACAGTATCATACAGAATAGTTTTATTGCCCCCAAAATTCCATATCCCTTTACTTTTAACCTAAGTCTTGATATACAAAGTTGATTTCTTATCAACAGCAAATAGTTCAGTCTTTTTTATTTTTGTATCCAATCTGAGAATGTTTGCCTTTTAGCTGCTGTGTTTAGAACATTCACTTCTAAAAGGATTATTGATATAGTTATATAAAAATCTATTATTTTGTAACTGTTTCCTATCTGTTGCATTTGTTCTTTTATATCCCTCTTTTTTTTTTGCATTCTCTGGTTCTAATTGAGCCTGTTATATGAGTTTATTTTATTTTTTTTCCTGGTATATCATTCATACTCTTAAAATTTTTTCAGAGGTTTTCCTAGGGTTTACAATGTACATTTTAAAATAATTTAAGTCCACCATCAAATAACACTGTGTTGTATCACATAGAATGCAGGTTTCTTAGATCTCTTATAACAGAGTGTTTCCAATTTCTCCCTCTCATCCCTTGTGACACTGCTCTCATTCATTTCACTTATTCATATGCTATAATTACCCACTACTTTGTTACTATGATTGCTAAAAAGAAATAATTTTTAGATTAATAATGAGAAAAATTAAATACTTTATTTTACCCCCATTTATTCATTCTCTGATGCTCTTCTATGTTCAGCCATGTTTCTGACCCATATCATTTTTCTTCTGTATGATTAAATTATTTTAACATTCCTGCAGAGCAGGTATGCTGGCAATGAATTGCCCCAATTTTTGTCTGAGAAAATCTTTATTCCTCATGCACATTTGAAGGATAATTGTGTTGGTTATAGAATTCTGGATTTTTTTTTTCTTTTAATACTTTAAGGATTTCACTTTACTCTC
The DNA here is from genome assembly GCF_040939455.1 of Microcebus murinus. Lineage (NCBI taxonomy): Eukaryota > Metazoa > Chordata > Mammalia > Primates > Cheirogaleidae > Microcebus > Microcebus murinus. The sequence goes on from NC_134136.1 coordinate 102,460,995, forward strand.
TTCTTGCTTGCATGGTTTCTGATGAAAAGTTTGCTGTAATTTTTATCTTTCTTCCTCTGTCAGAAAGACATTCCCCCATCCCTGTGTTCTTCAAAATTTCTCTTTGTCTTCGTTTTCTGCAGTTTGAATATGATATCCTAGGTGTAGTTTGTTAGTGTTGCTATTTCTCTTGCTTAGTATTCTCTGAACTGACTGTATCTGTGGTTTGGTGTCTGTCACTAATGATAGAAACTCTTTAGACATTATCACTTCAAATATTTTTTTGTGCCTCAATCTTTCTTTTTATTCATATGCCTTATAATTTTTTGTTGAAAGCCAGACATGTATCAGTGTTAGGTACCAAGGAAAATATGCTTTTAATGTGAGGATTGATATTAACATGGCTAGGAGTTGGCCTGAGTTTAATGTTTGTTGTAGCTACAGGTGCCAGAAGCTTCAAATTCCTCTAGTGTCTTTGATTTTGCCTCCTTTCTTTGCTTTAGGATTTCTCTTTGTATTGGTCCTCAGAGAGCATCTGTGATTTGCAGATCTTTCAGCTGTAATTTGCTGTTATACTTGAGGCTTGTTGCTTTGGTGGTAGGATGTGGAAGAGAGGAATCATTCTATAACTTAAAAAAAATAAATCTCAGTATTTTAGTGGTCCTGCTTTTAGAAAGAATGATCATAAATGTTCTTGTCTCTCATCCAAGAGTATGTCTCTCCACCCACTCACCCCAGCCCTCTGCTTCCTTACCTGGCTGAATCATTACCAATCTATTTCTTTGGAGCCCTATCCCATGTTGACTAGTTATTGCCTTCTCTTAGATGAGACAGGAAACATAAAAGAGGCCAGAATGGGGTGGAAAGTAATTACCCTAGGTGGGAGAAGATTTCTGTGTCACCCTGGAGACTAGGCCTATATTATGGGGAAGGATCTGGGAAGATTACACAATGGTTATTCTTCCCCCTCCACCTGCAAGAGCCACCAGAGGATTCTCTCAAATCCTCATTGTGAGAACCTGGTGGTCCCTGGAGGAAAAGCCTGAAAAAATCTGGGGTCCCCTCTGTGATTGCAACCCACAGGAGTTCTTACAATCTCACACTAGTCTGCATTCAGCTTATAGCAATTTGTCAACATTACTAATGAAGTAATTGGTTCTACTGTTATGGCTTCCAGCAATTTCTGCTCCAAGTAAGCAAATAACTGTATCTAACTGAATGTGTCTGTCTCTACAGATTTCAGGGTGGCAGTTTGCTCTGTGACCTCAGTTCTCTGTTGGGGCCAAGGAAAGTCATTGATTTTCAATTTTTTCTAGTCAGGAGGGGGGGAATGGGCATTTATTGAAACCTTAAAATCTGTACCCCCATAATATGCCGAAATAAAAAAATAAAAATAAAGCAAAAAAAAAAGTTAGAAGTGATGACGCCTAAGTTCTTTATATGTTGGAGATCAAACCAGAATTCTGTAAAACTTTTATTTGGAAATTATTTTAGACTCATAGAAATTGCAAACTTGGCACAGAGAGTTCCTCTGCACCTTTTTTTTTAGCTTCCTCTGAAGATATCAACTTATGTAATGATAGTCCAGCTATGAAAACTTGGAAAATGACATTAGTATGATACTATTAACTAAACTAAAATAATCTAACTCTGATTTAATCATTTTAACATCTAGTCATTGGTTTTGTTGTTTCCTGTTCTTTTGTTTACTGCATAGTTTTATTGACTTTTGCCACACATACAAATTATTGTAACCACAATTACAATCAAAATACAGATTGTTCCAATACCCCAAAGAAATGCCGTGGTATGTCCCTTTTATAAGCATACCCTTCCCCAATTAACCCTGGAAATCACTGATCTTTTCTCAATTATTATAATACTATAGTTTCAAGAATTCTGTGTAAATAGAAACATTCAGCAACCTTTAGAGAATGGTACTTTTCACACAGAAAAATGCCCTTGAGATCCATGCCAGTTGTTACTTGTATCAATTGTCTGTTTCTTTTTATTGCTGATTAGTACTCCATTGTACAAATGAGCCATTGTCATTTATCCACGTACCTGCTGAAGGATATTTGGGCTGTTTGCAGTTTTTGCCTGTTACAAATTAAGCTGCTATGAACAGTTTTTCATTTTTCTAGGGTAAACACTCAGGAAGGGCCTGCTGCATCATATGGTAAATGTATATTTAACTTTATAAGAAACTTGTATATTGTTTTCCAGGGATGCTGGACCATTTTATATTTGTACTAATTTACAGTAGTTTAATGTTGAATTTAAGGGGTTCCTGGGGGTACAAGTACTTTGTTAGATATGTGATTTGCAAATATTATTCCCCAGACTGTGTCTTGTCTTTTTATTCTGTTAATAATGTCTTGCATAGTGAAATGCTTTTAATTTTGATAAAGTTTAATTTATCCATTATTTCTTTTATGGATTGTGGTTTTGGTTTCAGGTTTAAGGGCTCTTCATCAATGTTTAGGTCACCAAGATTTTTTCCTATTTTTTTCTAAAAGTGTTATATTTTTATGTTTTATATTTAGAACTATGATATATTTTAGATAATTTTTGTATAAATTATTAGATTTAGGCCAAGATTCACTGTTTGTATCCTGTAGAAGTCCAGTTGTTCTGACATCATTTGTTAAAAAAAACTATCTTTTCTCTATTGAATTGTTTTTACTATGCTGTCAAAATACAGTTGGTTATATTGGTATGGGTCTGTTTGTAGAATATTTTGTTCAATTGGTCTATGTGTCTATCCCTCTGTAATAACATAATGACATGATCAATGCAGTTTTATAGTTAGTCTTATCATTGAGTGGTGTAATCCCTTTAACTTTATTCCTTTTGAAAATTATTTTAGCTGTTCTAGGTCCTTTGCTTTTTCATATAAATATAAGAATTAACTTATGTATATCTACAAAACATTGAGCCAAGATTTTGATAGAAATGGTGTTAAACTTACAGATCAATTTGAGGAAAATGTCCATGTTTACTATGTTAATTCTTGTAATGAATGGATATGATGCTTATCTGCATTTAGTTCTTTGATTTATTCCATTGGCATTTTATAATTTTCAGCTTGCAGATTTAGTGCTTATTTTATTTGATATAAAACTAAATATTTAATTATTAGGTTATTATAAACAGTACTATGTAGTTTAATTTTGGTTTCCAGTTTTTATTGCTAGCATGCAAAACTTACTAGTTAAAAGATTTGGGAGATTTTTTGTTTTCTTTACTTTTTCCTATATTTTTTGGGATTTTTTTAGACAATCATGCCAACTGTCAATAGGAACCCTTTTCTTCATTATTTCTAATCTGCATGCCTTTAATTTCCCTTTTTTTTTGTCTGAGACAGAGTCTCACTCTATTGACTGGGCTAGAGTGCAGTGGCATCAGCCTAGCTCACAGCAACTTCAAACTCCTTGGCTCAAGCAATCCTTCTGCCTCAGCTTCCCAAGTAGCTGGGACTACAGGCATGCACCACTATGCTCAGCTAATTTTTTAGATATATATTTTTAGTTGTCCAACTAATTTATTTCTATTTTTAGCAGAGATGAGGTCTCACTCTTGCGCAGGCTGGTCTTGAACTCCTGAGCTCAAATGATCCGCCCGCCTTGGCTTCCCAGAGTCTAGGATTACAGGTGTGAGCCACTACGCCCAGCGTAATTTCCTTTTCTTATGTTATTGCACTGGTTAGGGCTTCCAGTACTATGTTAAAGAGTAGTGGTGAAAGTGAACCTATTTGCTTATTTCCAATCTTAATGAGAGCATTCAATCTCACACCATTGTTTAATATTAGCTATAGAGTTTTTATAGATGCTCTTTATTACCCTGAAAAAGTTCCTTTTTTTTAGTGAACTATAATGTTTTATAATGAATGAATGTTGAATTTTTTGAAATGTTTTTTCTGCATCATTTGATATAAATACATGATTTTTCTTCTTTCTTCTGTTAATATGGTAGATAACATCAGTTCATTTTGAATACTTAATGAGCCCTGCAATTACTACAATAAACAACATTTTTCATGGCTTATTATTTTTCATATATTTCTAGATTCAGTTTGCTAATATTTTGTTGAAGATTTTTGTTCAAAAGGGATATTGTTCTGTAGTTATCCTTCATTGTACTGGAGGTCCCTGGATTACAGACAAGATATGTTCCTGAGAACATCTTTAGGTCAGATTTGTATATAACTTGGATCCCTGATGAACAGTGCATATAAGGTAAAAATAATAATAGTAATAATATAATGGCTCATATGTGGTAATGATAGAGTGTAATACTATGATAATAATAATAATATCTCTATACTGTAATAATGTTACAGAAACTATTGTGCTCCTTCTTTTAAATCAAACAGAACATAAGAACAAACTCATATAAAAAGTATAGATAGGAGATAGGAGAAACTTCAAAAAAAGAATGTTAAAGATTAACACTCAATGTTGAATCAATGCCAGAATAATAGGAATGTTATGCTTATCTTGCTCTTCTAACCAAATCAATAATAAACTATTCCATTTCAATAACTAATCCACTACACTGCTTAGTAATAATCGATCCTTTCATTGGAGCACTATTTTTCACATTTCATTATTCTCACTTTATTCTTTATAATTGTTCCAATAGTCGAGCGACTGAAGCCTAGTATTTTCCCAGTGAATGATGGCATCTGGCCTTTCTCTGAATGCTTAATTATTTCTACTTTCATTTTCATTGTAATCACCTTTCTCTTCACTGCAGGCTCCCCTGGACTTGCAGTGGAATTTCGCTTTGGAAATATGGTCATAATTGTAAACACAGACTCACAAAATTAAATTAAAAAGTTAAGATAAAAGTGATACTGTGCATATAAACAAAGAGACCAGCTACTTGCATAAAGATGGTGCTCCAACAAACTGCTTACGTCGATTTGTTTACATATACAGAAGAAACTAATTCTTGAATTATTAATTTCATTATTTAATTATAAATTATCCTTATGGGGAGCCTTGGGAGCTGGCTCGTAAGTACTGAACACTGTAATGTGGGTCATCTGTAACCCAAGACTGCCTGTATTGTCTTTGTCTTGTTTTGATAAAAGAGTAATGTTGGCCTCATTAATGAGTTGGGAAGTATCCTCTCTTTTTCTATTTTCTGGAAGAGATTGTATAAAATTGGTGTTATTTCTTAAGTGTTTGGTAGAATTTGCCAGTGAAACCATCTGGGTCAAGATAATTTGTTCTCAGGTTCTTAGCTATGAACTTCATTTTAAAAACAATTATAGGATGATTCAGATTATCTACTTTAACTTGAATGAGTTTTGATAGTTTGCAGTTTCTAAGGATTTGGTTTATTTCTTTCCGAGTTGTCAAATTGATATGTATAGAGTGGTTCATAATATTTCCTTATAATCCTTGTAAATGTCTCTTGGGTCTGTGGTAATATCCTTTCTTTCTTTACTGATATTGTTCATTTCTGTCTTCTGTGTTTTCTTCTTCATCAGTCATGCTAGTTTATCAATTTTATGTTATGTTTTGAAAGAACCAACATTTGAATTTATTGATTTTATCTATTCCTTTTGTTTGCAATTTCATTGATTTCTGACCTTGTTTTTACATATTACCTTTTATCTGCCTGCTTTTTGTTTTCTGAGAGGGCAGCTTGGATTACTGATTTGAGACGTTTCTTTTTTTCATAGTAGAAACATTTAATGATATACATTTCCCTAATGCATTCCTTCAGTTGTATTCCTCACATTTTGAAAATTTTTATTTTCCTGTTCACTTAATTAAATATGTATTTTTTCTTTTCATTGAAAAATCCTCTTTGAGCTATATATGATTTATAAGTATGCTGCTTAAATTTTAATTATTTGGGGATTTTCCTGTTATGTTTCTGGTGTAAATTTCTAGTTTAATTCCATTAGGGTCAGAGAACATAATTTGTATGATTTTGACTATTTTACATTTTTAAGATATGTTTTATGACCCAGCATGCGGTTGTTCTTGGTGATGTTCCATATGTACATGAAACCTATGTATATTTTGTTGTTGTTGGGTCAAGTGTTTTGTAAGTTTTAACTAGATTCTGTTGTTTGATAACGTTATTCAGTTCTATACCCTTGATTATTTCCTTTCTATTAGTTCTTATGATTCTTGAGACCGAGGTATTGAAGATCTCAACTATAACCATGGATTTGTTTATTCCTCCTTTCAGTCCTATCAGTTTTTGTTTTAGATATTTTGAAACTGCTTTAAGATGCACGCACATTTAAGATTATTATGTCTTCTTAGTGAATTGGTTCTTTTACTATTCTTTAATGTTTTCCTTTGTCACAGTATGTTCTTTGTTCTGAAATCTACATTTCTGATATAAATAGAGCCAATCCAGTTTTTCTTTGATTATGGTTTGAACGGTATGTGTGTCCCATTCTTTTAACCTGTATGTATCATAAAATTTGATATGAGATATCATAGACAACATATGGTTTGTTCATGGGGTTTTATCAATTTTACCAACCTTTTTTAATACGTGTGATTTGACCATTTAGATTGAATGTAATTTTTGATATGTCTGCCATTTTATAATTTGTTTTCTGTTCATTTCCTCCATTTTTTGTTTTTCTGCTTCCTATTTTTTGCTTTTCTGTGAATTATGTGAACTTTGTAACTTAAATAAATTTAATGTAAATATTAAAATTAAATTAATTTAGATAAAGATTATTTTGGATATATTTCTTTTAAATTTTTTTTAGTGGGTGCTTAATAGATTACAATATTCATATGCAACTTAATCTCATTCTACTAGTATCAATCTTTAACCACTTCATTTGGAATGTAAAAAGCTTACTACCTATTAGGTGTCCCTTTATTCTCTCTGCTTTAAGATATAGTTGTTTTAAATATTACCACTATATATACTGAGAACCACATTAGACAATAAAACTGTTTTTAGCATTGATAACACTAGTACTTTTTGATATTGAGATGTAATTCACATAGCATATAACAGAGTTAACCATTTTAAAATATAAATTTTTGTGGAATTTAGTGTATTCACAATGTTGTGCAACCACTATCTCTTTCTAGTTTCAATTTTTTTCCTCATCACAGAAAAATATCCTATATCCATTAATAATCACTCCCCATTCCTCTCTCCCCCACCCCCTGGTAACCACTAATCTATTTTTTCTCTCTGGATTTGCCTATTTTGGATATATGATATTAAAACATCATACAATATGTGAACCTTTGTTTCTGGCTTCTGTCACTTAGCATAATGTTTTTTGAGGTTCATCCATATTGAAGCATGTGTCAATACTTTAATTCATTCTTATGGCTGAATAATATTCTATTGCTTGTATATACCACACTTTGTTTATCCCTTTATCCATTGAGATATTTGAGTTATTTCTACCTTTTGGCTGTTATGAATGATGCTGCTATCAATATTTGTGTACAGTTCTTGTGAGTATATACATAGGAGTGGAATTGCTAGGTCCTTTGGCAATTCCATGTCTGACTTTTCAAAGTAACACAAAAATGTTTTCCATAGTAGCTACACTTTTTAAATTTTCACCAGCAATATATAAGGATTTCTATTTATCTACATCCTCTATAGCACTTGTTATTCACCTTCAAAAAAATTAAAGCCATTCTAGTGAGTATGAAGTGATACGCAATGTGATTTTGATTTTCATTTCCTTAATGACCAATAATGTTGAACATCACTTTATGTGCTTAGTGATCATTCTTATATTTTCTAAAGACAATTGTCTGTTCAAGTCTGTTGTCCATTTTTCATTGTTTTTTTTCTTCTCTTTTTTCTGAGACAAAGTCTTACTCTGTTGCCTGGGCTAGAGTGCCGTGGTGTCAGCCTAGCTCACAGCAACCTCACACTCCTGGACTCAGGCAATTCTCCTACCTCAGCCTCCCAAGTAGCTGGGACTACAGGCATGTACCACCATGCCCAGCTAATTTTTTCTATCTTTTAGTAGAGATGGGGTCTTGCTCTTGCTCAGGCTGGTCTCCAACTCCTGAGCTCAAACGATCCTCCCTCCTTGGCCTCCCAAAGTGTTAGGATTACAGACGTGAGGCACCACACTCGGCCTGTTTTTTCTTTTTGCAAGTTGAGTTGAAAGAGTTCTTTATATATTCTGTGTATTAAACCATTATCAGATATGTATGACTTAAAAATATTATTTTCAATTCGGTGAGTTAACTTTTCACATTCTTGATACTGTCTTCTGGTGCACAAAATGCTCGCTTTAAAATTTTTTTATTAACTCTAATCAATGTATTTTTTCTTTTGTTGCTTGTAGTTGGGTGTCAAATCTAAGACTCCATTGACAAATCCAAGGTCGTGTAGATTTACTACTATGATTTTTTCTAATATTTTTCTAATAGTTTTATAATTTTAGTTCTTATACTTAGGTCATTTATCCATTCTGAGTTAAACTTTGTATATGGAATAAGGTAGGAGTCCAATTTCATATTTTGCATGTGGTTATCCAGTTATCTCAGCACCATTTGTTGAAGAAAGTTATTGTTTCCACATTCAAAGATTTTGGTACCCTTGTTAAAAATAAATTGAACATAAATGTTTGGGTTTATTTCTGGGCTTTCAATTCTATTTTATTGTTCTGTTTGTCTATCCTTATGCCAGTCCTACACTGTTTTGATTACTGTAGTTTTATAGTAAGTTTTCCAATTGGAAAATGGGAGTTCACTATCTTTGTTTTTATTTTTCAATATTGTATTGGCTATTGGGAGCCACTTGCACATCCATATGAATTTGAGGATCAGCTTTTCCATTTCTGAAAAAAATGACTATTATAATTTTGATAGGGATTGCATTGAATCTGTAGGTCACTATGGAGAATATCACCATTTTACCAAAATTGTTTTCCAATCCATGAATATGTCTTTTCACTTATTTAGGTACTCCTTCATTTTATCATCAGTGTTTTGTATTTTTTTTCCAGTGTACATGTCTTTTACCTCTTTGATTAAATTTATTCTTATTTAATTTTGAGGGGCATGCTGTTGGAAATGCAATTATTTTCTTATTTTTTTGGCTTATTCATTACTGGTGAACTGATATATGTGTGTTAGTCTTATACCCTGAAACTTTGCTGAATTCATTTTTTATCTTTAGTCCCCCCCCCCTTCATGGAAACTATGGGATTTTCTATATATGTAGAATCATGCTATCTACAAATAGAGACAGTTTTGTGAATGACATTACAATTTGGATCCAGTGTACTTCTTTTTCTTGCTTAATTCTTCTGGCTAGGACTACCAGTACAATATTAAATATTAGGGTGAAGGTGACATCCTTATCTTGATCCTGATCATAGGGAGAAAACTTTCAGTTTTTCACCATTGATTATGATGATATCTGTGGGTTTTTAAAAACATGATAAAAAATTCCCTTCTATTCCTAGTTTTCTGACCATTTTTTATCATGAAAGAGTGTAGAAATTTGTTAGATGCTTTATCTGCGTCTAGTTAAATGATCATGCTTTTTCTATTTGTTCTATTAATGTGGTGTATTTCATTGATTGATTTTCTTATGTTGAGCTACTACTACATTCCTGGGGTAAATCCTAGTTGGTCATGCTGTATAACCATTTTAACGTGCTGCTGGATTTGGTTTTTTAATATTTTGTTGAGATTTTTGCATCTATAGTCATAAAAGATATTAGTTTATAGTTTTCTGAAATAATCTTTATATTTTGTGTTCCCTTTAAGATAGATTTATAATTACTGTTTTAAACTTGACTTTTAAATCATATGGACAAAAAAGAGAAATTACATAACAAAAATAAAATAATGCTGGCTTTTATATTTGCTTGTGTGGTTAAACTTACCAGTGATTGATTTTTCTTCATATGGTTGGTTCCTAATAAACATATAATATCCTTTTGTTTCAATTTGATTGACTCCCTCTAGCATTGTAGCAACAAACTCTCTTAGTTTTTGTTTATCTTGGAGGGTCTTAATCACTCTATCATTTTTGAAGGATAGTTTTGCCAGTCACAAAATTCTTGGCTGGATTGTTTTTTCTTTCTTTCAGTACTTTAAATATTTAATTCCATTGCTTTCTGGCCTCTGTGGTTGTGGATGAAAAAACAGCTGTTAATTTTATTTGAGATCCTTTTTACATGATGAGTTGCTTCTCTCTCCTGTGTTAAAGATTATTTCTTTATTTTTGGCTTTCAACAGATTTATTATAATCTGTCTTGGTATGGATCCCTTTGAGTCTATCATTGAGATTCTTGTATGTTTATATTCTTGTCTTTCATATTTGAGAATGCTTTGGCTAATGTTTTTTCAAATTTTTTTAACCACTTTATCTCTCTCCTCCTTCTGTAACTCACATAATGCATATTTGATATACTTGATGATGTTCTAAAGTTCCCTTAAGCCCTTTTTATTTTTCTTATGTTTTCTCTTCTGCTCCTCAGATTAAGTAACTCTAATTGCCCTACCATTAAGCTTGCTGATTCTTTTTTCTGCCTGTTCAAATTTACTGTTGAATCCCTCTACTGAATTTTTTATTTCAGCTATTGCACTTTTCACTCCAGAATTTCTATTTGGCTCTTTTTTTGTCATTCTTTCTTTTTATTGATGTTCTGTATTTGTTGAGATGTCACTTTCCTAGTGTTCTTGATTTCTTTGACCATGATTTTGTTTTGTTCATTGAAAATATTTAAGACAGTTGATTTAAAGCCTTTGTCAAGTAAGTCAAATGTCTGTGCTTCCTAATGGATGATTTCTGCTATTTTTTTCTCCCTGTGAATGTACCATGTTTTCTTGTTTCTTTGCATGCTTCATTTTTTTTTTTGGTTGAAAACTGGACATTTAAAATATTAATATTATGACATGGTAACTGGGAATCAGATTCTTCCTCCTCCTCAGGGGTTGTTTGCATTGCTTGTTGTTGGTTGTACTTGTTTTTTTCTTTGGTAGGTTTGCCAAACTATTTTTAAAGAATATATTGTTTTTGTGTGTGATCTCTGAAGGCTCAGTTACTTTAGCTGTGGTCAGCTCATGGTTTGACAGAGATATCTTTAAACAATGTGTTTAAGTGTGCTTTTTCTTGATTCAGCAATTGCTTGATTGCTATAAGCCTTTGTTTATCTCCTAGAGTTTCAAGAAAGTTGATTCTGGCAATTTTTTTGCTTATTTTTTCTGTTTCTATGTGGGGCTGTGCCCTTGGAGCTCCTTACTCCACCATTTTTATTGACATAACTTCCAAATGGATTATGATTTCAATATTACCTTTCCCCATTGCGCTGCAGTGAGTGGCACTTTTTATAATTTTAGGATCAGTATATAAGTGGGTCTGTTTAGTTATTCTCTATTCAATTCCATTGGCCTATTTATCTATCCTTCAAACATACCAAAAATTGTTAATTATTATACCGTTGTAGTAATTCTTACTATCTGGTAGATTATGTCTTCCATTTTCCCCATATTTTTGGCTATATTTAATCATTTTCATGTGAATTTAAATTTTAAAGTCAGCTTATCAAGTTTTACATACATACTCACATACATACACATATTTACAAAGCCGAATTGAGTTTTGATTATGATTTTAGTCAATCTGTAGATTAAATTTGAGGAGATTTAACATATTTACAATATTACATCTTCCAATCCAAATACATATATTGTTTCTCTATTTAGTTATATATTTATTAATAATAATATGTTTTATATTTTTTCCATAAAATTTTTACATTTTGTTATTATATTAACTTTGAAGCACTTGATACTTTGTTATGGTAACTACAAGTCATACTTTGTTTACTTTCATTTTAATACTTTTTGTTGCTGCAGAAACAAAATTTATTTTTGTATATTCGTCATATACCAAGCAACCTTTAAAAACTTTTATTGAATAGTTTATCTTCAAATTTTCACCATACACAATCAATCATCTGCTAATTATATAAGTCGTGTTTCCTATTTCCCAATCCCTATTCCTGTAATTTCTTCTGATTCCCATTAGTGTGCTGTGTTGAATTTTCATTAAAAACTTAATAAAATAGTGACAGAAGGCATCTTTGCCTACTTCCCTGTTTTCACATAAAAGCTTTTAATATTTTTATATTAAGTATTACATTTACTGTAGGTTTTTTAAATTTCTATTATTTCTGATGGATATCTTCATTTAGTCAAATAAAATATTTCTATATCATGAATGAATGCTGATATTTCACAAAAACATTTCTCTGTATCAATTTAGATGTATTTTTTCTCATTTGATATGTCAATGTTAGTTCAGTATGCCAGTCCTGGACCTATTTGCTCTTAGATCCATTTCTCACCCTTTCCCTACTCCATTCTCTATTATAAATAGGCTGAACCCATAAATCTTAGGTTCTATAACATTTGTCGTCTTATTTCAGGCAAAAGGAGGTACCAACATAAGGTTACAGTCCAAGAAAATAAGAGCAATTAGAGTTTTTTTCCTCCCTCTCTGAATCAGGTGGCTTCTCCTTTAATGGCCTATATCTTCCCCATTGCTTCAGCCCTCATCATATTAGTACACCATGGCTCTAGATTCTGTAATCTTGACTCCTAGGCTCCAGTAGCAAACCCTACCTATTCTCTTTGTCCCTCCAGCCTAAAGATAAAGATAGGAGTAACATCTTCAAGTTGTCAGGTATTGGTTTTCCTGCCCCTCCTCTATGTTGCTTTTCCATCCCTTCAGTAACGCATTTACTACATTAAATTCTTTCTGGGTTAAATATATAGAAAAATTTCTGTTTCTTTGGTCAATTCTTTTTTTTTTTTTTTTTTAAGACAGAGTCTCACTCTGTTGCACAGGCTAGAGTGCAGTGGCATCAGCGTAGCTCACAGCAACCTCAAACTCCTGGGCTCAAGCGATCCTTCTGCCTCAGCCTCCCGAGTAGCTGGGACTACAGGCATATGCCACCATGCCAAGATAATTTTTGTCTATATATTTTTAGTTGTCCAGTTGATTTCTTTCTATTTTTAGTAGAGACGGGGTCTCACTCTTGCTCAGGCTGGTTTCAAACTCCTGACCTTGACCGATCCTCCCACCTCGGCCTCCCAGAGTGCTAGGATTATAGGTGTGAGCCACTGCACCTGGCCTTTGGTCAATTCTTGACTGTTACATGTGGTCAATTATATTTGTTTTCTCCCTAGCATGTGACGTAGAGAGATATATTCAAGTTGTAAAAATTTTAAATATACATTTCTTTGTATTAGAAATATTCCAGTTCCATTCTTGTAGTTATGCCCTATATACACAAGTCTCTAAAATACTACCTATGAGTTAAGCCTTAATGGTATTATTTAGAGACAAATACACTATTAAATAGACCTATAACAAAATGAGAAATATTCAAAGCATCCAATAAATTCAATAAGGCAGAGAATAAATAGAATATTAAATCGTAAGAAGTAGAAGGTAATAAATAATGAAAATCAATTTAAAAATAAGGATGTAGAAAACAGTAAAGTCAACTACCCAAAGCTAGTTATTGGGAAAGAATTATAAAATTCACAATTTTTGTAAGTATTATCAATTACAAAAGAAAGAGTTCTAAATAAGTGATGTTAAATAAAATTATACAAAATATAGGAGCAGAAGAGATTTAATATAAGAGAGTACCATAAATATATTTTACCATTACCTCAGCATAACTAAATGGTGAACCAAGAAGAAAATGATCTACCTATAGAAGTATTTCAGCTAATAAATTCCAAAGGAATGACATCATTAGATAATTACCTTCCTACAACCCCTAGTGAATTAAGGGACAAAAGTGACAATTATCGATAATTGCCAACAGCACAAAGCTAGACACACAAACATTATATTCTCTTAGGGAAAGTACACAGCATCACTTCTTGAATGGTCTTGCTAATAAACAAGCAAAAACCCAATAAATCGTAATCTGATCCAACTGCTAACTCTATTGACGATTGTTGATGCTGAGTTGCAAGTATATTGGGTTGATTATACTCTTCTCTGTATTGTAGATACTTGATACTTTTTTCATGAAACATTTTTATAAATATCATGTCTTTAAATTTGAAATTCCAAGTTAAATGGACCAATTTTTTAAGAAATATAATTTTCCAATTACATTACAATTTGTGTGGACCCAATTGTTCTAAACAAGAATAGAAAATGTCAATTAAACAATTAAAACTGAAACTGTAGCCTAAGTGCCAGCCCTCCTCAAAATGTGCTAGAACCAGCTAGGTTTAGAGGATAGTTCATCCAATAGTCAGGGAAACAGTAATTGCCATGTTATATGAACTCTTCCAAGCCACAAAAAGATGGGAAGTTATAAAACTCATTTGAACATTGACTTTGATACAAAGACCAAATAAAGACACCTCAAGAAAAGATCACTTGAGCCAATCTTACTCACATAGAGGCATCTATTCTAAATAAATTCATATCATGTTCCATGTAGCAGTGAATAAGTAGGCTGTGTCTGAGAAATGCAAAGATGGTATAATATTAGAAAAAACTGTCAATTGGAATTTCTCTACATTGATAGATTAGGGGAGAAAAGGCATTTGATCATTTTCAGGAGTGCAGAAAAAGCCTTTGTAAAAAATATTTAACACTCATTCATGGTAAAAAAAAATCTTAGCAAAATGACATTAGAAGATAATTTCCATTTCCTAAAATCTACAGCAAATGTACATAAATGTGAAATGTTAGAAGCATCCCTATTAAAATCTGGACCAAGAAAGACACAGATGCATGGTACTATGTCTACTGTTTAAAAGTGGACTCAAATATATAACCAGAGCAATAAATATATCAAAATAAATAAAAGATAGGAATATTGAAAAGACAAATAATAAATGGTGACAATATGCTCCTTTAATTAGAAAATCCACAGGAATCAGTGCAAAAAATGCTCAAATGAATAAGAAACTTCACAAAGCTGTGAAGCATTATACCAAACAGTAGCTAATAAAGACAAGGAATAGAAAAAATCCCAATCACAACAACAGCAAATATTCAAAATTTACCTAAAAGAAAACTAACAAAAATGTATACAATCTTTTTGGAAACAACTATAAAAACAGACTTAAAGAAAAGAAGTCCCAAATAAATAGATCAGCACATTACGGTTATTCATGGGGAAAATACTATTTTAAAGATGTCAAATTTCCTTAAATTATTTACAGATTTATTGCCTGCTACAGACTGAATTGTGTCCTCCTCAAAATTCATATGCTGAAGCCTTAACCCATAATGTGATTTTGTTTGGAAATAGCACAATTAGGGAGGTAGTTAAGGTTAAATTATATCATAAGGGTGAGTCCCTAATCCAAGAATACTAGTGTCCCTATAAGAAAAGGCAGAGAAATCAGAGATCTCCTTTCACATGCACACAGAGAAGAGACCATGTGAGGATAATGTGAGAATATAGCTGTCTGCAAGCCAGGCAAAGAGCCTTTACCAGAAATCAACCCTCCTGACACCTTTATCTTGGACTTTCTAGCCTCCAGAGCTATGAGAAAATAAATTTACTTTGTTTAAGTCACACAGTCTGTGTTATTTGTTACGGCAGACTGAGCAGACTAACGCACTGCCTTACATGTACCATCCAAGATGGCAACCAGAATTGGGCTGCTGTTTGCCAAAATCAACCCTGGAGAAACTATAGAAGGGAGAAGAGAGAATTACATCAACAGTACAAAAGCAACACAAATGAGAAATCCTTGAGGGACACGAAATCTGTGTTGAACTAGTACTTATGTATGGGCAGGCGGGGGCATATGCTCAAGTAGAGACAGGTCTATAGCAACAGAAGCAGATGACAGAATTGGTTGGGGAAAAGGTTTTGAAGTTTGGCCCTTGCTTATTTTCAGCGTGCCTTGGGGCAATGAATTTCTACTGCTTCACTGAAGAATCTGAGCTGGCACCTCAGACCCTATGTGCCAGTACCGTGGGATAATAACGGGACAACACAAAAGTTTAAATTGGTTGAAACAGTATGATCACAATCTTTGTTAATAACCACCTGAAACCTCTTTTTTTTTCTGATAGGATTGGCCTTTTAAAAATAAATATTGCAATCAAATATAAGGAATGGAATGAATGAATCACACATAACAAGGGTAGGTATTCTTTTATAAAAATGCATATACACATACTTGTTAGAGATGTAAATGTATTTCTTACTATGAATGAGTGTCAAAAAGTAATGTCACTGAACTATGCTGGCCAAAGTTAAAAAACATCAAAAAATCTGAGTCTCACAAAATCATGCAGCTGAGCCTCTTCCCGTTAGAAAGTAGATATTTCAGAACAGAAGTTTCCCAAAAGTCTAAGTTTGGCTGGTGGACAGACTTTATCATCCAGTGTATTTGTTCTCTTTCAATCCACCACCTGTCTTGAGACTCTGCTTTGTGCTGCAGTTTCCCCATATTTATCTAGCCTAGGACTTTGACCCATTCTTTGCAAGGTTTGCAGTAGAGAAACAGCTCAGAGCTTTGGAGCAGTTGGTATTTCCCAGGAAGCTTTTAAAGAAGCCAAGAGGAAAACACCCTAATCTCCCTCCTCCATACCCAACCCTGAGATCTGACAGGACAATGCACCCCAGAAGCAAGGGACGCAGCCTGTGCAGAGCCCCACCCCTCCTTTCACCCCTGGGAGGCCCAGGGCAGAGCTGTCAGCATGAGATTCCCCTGTGACTTCCACCTCAAGGGTCTCAGGTCTTCAGAAGAGAGAGGTGATGTGGAGGGTCAAGGTGAGGACCCTTAGATCCAACAGTATTCCCACCCAAGGCCTCACCCCAAGAACAAATGAGGATTCAGAACCTGGCCGCGTTCAGCCTGGCTGTACCCCTCGAGGCATGGCTGTTAAACCCAACGCACCTTCAGTTCTGTCCCGTGGTATCTGGAAGTGAAGACCTATCTGAGGCTGGCATACTCAGGACAGCAGAGGGAGAAATCCCAGGTTTTATACGGAATAAAAGAGGAGCTTGAGCGAGGACTTGAGACTTTCAACCTCATAACTGTGAGTGGCCACACAGACTTCCGCTCCTGCGGTCTGCCCCGGGAAACCCCAGGCAAAGCTGTCAAGCTAAGGAGTCCCTTCTTCCCCTCCAGGGGGGTTTCGGGAAGGTGGGGGCCTTGGTGTAATGCGGGTGGCTGCAAGTGAGTACTGAAAATTCTGATCATCTGGAACAGAGGGGCCAGTACAATAAAATCTTTTTTCCTGTTGTCGGCTGTGGGGTGGAGGCGGGGCATCAGGAGCGGGCCCCATTTTCTTCTCAGGGGTCTCAGGAAGGTATAAGGGGGTTAGCTTCAGAGCTTCAGAGGAGGAGGAGACCCAGCCTTGCCAGCAGTTGACATGATGATCCTGAATGTGAACAGAGAGGATACCACAGAGCCTAGACCTGTCAGGCCCTGCTCTCAGCCCTAACTCTCACGAGGCAGGGCTAGCAGTCTGCAGCCCAAGACTGACTTACACTTCCCTCACTGCCTTCTCGGGATGGGCTGATTAGAACAGGAGCCCTGTGAGTTTCTAGAGAAGTGCTCTCACAGACACCTGTAGAGGCAGCCTTGATTAAAACCAAGGTGGTCTCTCCCTGCTGAAAGTGTACCCACCATTTCATTCTCCCTCCTCTAGGTTCCCGCATTACCTGATAACCTGTCCACATTCCCTGACCAATATCACCATGCCACGGGGGCAGAAAAGTAAGCTCCGGGCCCGTGAGAAACGCCGCCAGGCTCGGAATGAGGCTCAGGGTCTCCAGGGTGCTCAGGCTACTGCAGCAGAGGAAGAAGGGCCCTCCACTTCCTCCTCTTCTCTTTGTGGTGGCAATACCCAGAGATCCTCTGCTGCTGGGTCATGTAGCAAATCCCAGGAGTCTGGGAGAGCCCCATCTACCACCACTACTTCTGCAGGTGTTTCACGCACAACATTTGATGAAGGTGCCCAGAGGCAAGACGAAGAAAGACCACGCACCTCCCAGGCACCACTCACCACTGATCGTTCACCCAGATCACCTTTAGACCAAAAGGCAATTTTGTTGGTGCAGTTCCTGCTCCGCAAGTATAACATGAGGGAGTCCATAACAAAGGCAGACATGCTGAAGTATGTCATCAAAAAGTATAAGAATCACTTCAATGAGATCCTCAGGAGAGCCTCTGACCTTATGGTGCTTGCCTTTGGCATTGATGTGAAGGAAGTCGACCCAACCAGGCAATACTATGCCCTTGTCAGCAAATTGAATCCCAGTGGTGATGTAAGGCTGACTGGTGAGGAGATCATGCCCAAGACTGGCCTCCTGATGACTGTCCTGTGTGTGATCTTCATGAAGGGCAACTGTGCCTCTGAAGAAGATATCTGGGAAGTGCTTAATGTGATGGAGATATACGATGGAAAGATGCATGTTATGTATGGGGATCCCAAGAAGCTCCTCACTCAAGATTTGGTAAGGGAAAAGTACCTGGAGTACCGGCAGGTGGCCAACAGTGATCCTCCACGCTATGAATTCCTGTGGGGTCCCAGAGCCCATGCTGAAACCAGCAAAATGAAAATCCTGGAGTTTTTGGCCAAGATCCATGACACAGTCCCCAGTGCCTTTCCGTCCTGGTATGAAGAGGCTATGAGAGATGAGGAAGAGAGAGCCCGAGCCAGACTTGCAGCCCTGTTTCGTACGAGTCCCACGGCCAGTGCACATTCCAGAGTCAATTCCAGCAATTCCTCCCACCGCTAGTGAAGTTTGAGGCACTTTCCTCACTTTGTGTTTGAAGAGAGAATTCAACCTTTTCAGTAGTGGACAGATATGGTGGTGTTGGAGGGAACACAGTACATATCATACCTGTGTTCCTGTTCTACAAGAGTAACTTGGAGATTTATCTTTTCTTTTGTTGGAAGTTTTCAAATGCTATTTATTTCTTAAAAGTTTAATTATCTTTAGAATCTAAGTGTATGAATAATATTGGTTACATATAATATTTAATGTTGTTTATGAGGCTTAAGAGTTAAGAGTTTTCCTATTTTATGAAACAAATTGGGAAAACTTCCATCTTATTTAGTGATATGGAACAAAAAAACCACAGCACTAGAATAGACATTTCCTTAAAATGTGAAATAAACAGCAGTTGTAATTGAATAGTTGTAATTAAGAAATAGAGAAAAAAGTAAAAGATGGTAAATTCTTTGCTTCCTTTATTTCTTCTGTTCTTTTCTGTACAATAAAAGTTATATACATGAAATTTGCTTGGTTTATTTAAGAGAATGTAGGAAAAATTCAATAGTAATAAATTTGAGCTCTTATTCACAAGCTTCATAATTCTTCAAACATTAATTGAACACCTGCTCTTTGGAAATTTCCACAGTAGTACTGAGAAGCATAAGATAAAGAAGACTAAGCCACTGTCCACAGAATTTTAGAGTCTAGTAGCAGCTATCATATAAGGAAGATGGTGAGATATCCTATAAGACACAAAAGACAAGTGAAAAGGAGTGTGGTGGAAGGAGATGCAAAGGGGGAGGTCCAGAGGAGAGCAGTGCAGCATGATTGCCCCGAGGCAAGGCGATTTGGGCCCTTGGAAAACCACAAGTCCCTCTATGGGAGGTAATTTTAAGTTAAGCTGGGAAGTGGGTCAGAAGAAGGTGCTGGGGTGGTGACGGGCTGAACCCTTGGTTGGTGTGATTCAGAGTTGAGAGACTAAGCCTGGAATAGAGAACTGCTTTTAGCTTTTAGCAGGTCTCCACCTGGGGGAGGGATGGAAAGTGTCTTGTGCTATTGTCCCAGTGCAGGTGAACACAGTGCACAAAGCAGATATTTTATACACATCGTCTCCAAGGAATTTCTGAGAATTAAAGGTGATAGTCCCTTGAAGTGAGATGCCATGAAGTCACTGTGCCAACACTCTATGCCATGGGTTGGGGGAGTCAGAGCCCACTCCATTACAAGGGCATTTAACTAGGTTCTCTTCAGTATGATTTGGCAAACTCAAAAGGAGAGCTAGATTTTGGTAGGGGTTAAATGAACAAAAATAGGGGCGGTTTGGATCAAAGGGCAGAAGGGAGGGAGGGGAGAAATTGGTTTTTGACACACATTCTAGGAGCTTTGAGTTGCTTCCAGGTGGGGAGGATTTTCCAACATCCAAATTAAATAATATATCCTGTAAGGGAGAAGACTTACTAAGGGTTTTTATTGTTTGTCTTCCTTCCTTCCTTCCTTCCTTCCTTCCTTCCTTCCTTCCTTCCTTCCTTCCTTCCTTCCTTCCTTCTTTTCTTTTCTTTTCTTTTCTTTTCTTTTCTTTTCTTTTCTTTTCTCTTTTCTTTTCTTTTCTTTTCTTTTCTTTTCTTTTCTTTTCTTTTCTTTTCTTTCTTTTCTTCTTTTCTTTTCTTTCTTTCTTTCTTTCTTTCTTTCTTTCTTTCTTTCTTTCTTTCTTTCTTTCTTTCTTTCTTTCTTTCTTTCTTTCTTTCTTTCTTTCTTTCTTTCTGACAGGGTCTCACTCTGTTGCCTGGGTTACAGTGCCATGGCGTCAGCGTAGCTCACAGCAACCTCAAACTTCTGGGCTCAAGCGATCCTCCTGCCTCAGCCTCCTGAGTAGCTGGGACTACAGGCATGTGCCACCATGCCCAGCTATTTTTTCTATATATTTTTAGTTGTCCAATTAATTTCTTTCTATTTTTAGCAGAGATGGGGTCTCACTCTTGCTCAGGCTGGTTTTGAACTCCTGACCTTTCCCGCCTCAGCCTCCCAGAGTGCTAGTATTACATGTTCTTTCTCACTAGGGAGAATTTTTGGATAATTTGGTGTTCTATGTCCTATAACACTGTATATTCATGGGCATGTCTTGGATTAAAAAAACAAACAAACAAAACAAAAACAACAAAAATCACAGCTAAAGGGATGGTATCATCTGGGTGGAAAAAAAATCCTCATAATAAGTGCCATTCTTTAAAATCTCAGGACACACCACTCCCTGAACCAGGTGTTTTACATATACCCCACACATTCCAATAGTCCTAGGGGACAGGGCTTATCAAATCCACTTCACTAATGAAGAACTCAATATCCATAGAATTTGGTAATGTGCTTACTTCACACTAGTAAGTAACAGGATTGGGACTAGATCTCAGATCTGAATTCCTCTAGAGCTCACACTGTTCCACTTCTCCCAGCCTGAGGCAGATCTTGGGTCTATTCATTCATTGCTCTTCTCATTAGTCCACAATGACTCTCAGGAAATAAAAAGAAAGGTATTATGGACAAAGTACTAAAAGCAGGCCTAAACAAGAAAGGTGAAAATGAGAATTCAAACACAGCTTCAGAATGTCTATGGGGTTCCTTGGCCTGGGGTTCTCTTGCCTTTAGCCCCAGGATTCCTCCAGAGCTGACTCTGCTGCCCTGGTCCCTGCATTTGAGTCCTGTCCCAGCACTTTCCCACATCACGGAGCCCTTCTCCTGCGTCTTCCCTAGTGCGTCTTCCTGTGCAAACTGGAACTGACCTGCTGGCCCACTCATCACTGTGTCCTTCTCTGGAGTCTGCACCTGCTCCTGGAGCAACAGACAGCCCAGACTCACCTGCCTTCTCCCTGACATAGAGGGTTCCAGCTGCCTGGAGTTCCTGTCCCTCACTGTGGGCTCCCTTTGACAGCAATAGCTCCTTCTACATAATTGTTCACTTTGAACAGTGAAGCTTAGATCTCTTCATCCCCCTTGATGTGTACATTACACTCTCAAAGTGTTTTCAAATGCTCTGGTCAGTGGAGTCTCATTTGGCACAGAACCTGTTGGTTCGTAGTTCATAGCCTTGAAGTTAGAGAGGAGGATTTGGAAACCACCTTGATATTTGAGATCAGAACATAATGAGGTAAATGATTTGAGATTGGCCACTGAACACAACCACCAATGAGTCAGCATATCTAGGTGGTCAAAGCCTCAAGCCTCCCTCGTAAGTAGTCAATGAGGAAAGATCATAGAAATCACTGTGTAAGCAAACATCCACTGAGACTGAATCTCTAAAAACCCAGGAGTCCTCCTAGGAGATAGAAAACGATTCCATGATAGATATGCTAGCTTTGACAAAAAAGTAGAAAAAATTCAACATTATTCCACTGACCCTTGTCTCTCTGGTTACCCCTGAGGACAATTTTAGTTTTAGGTCATAGTGCAGATATTCTTGTTGCCCCCCAAATTCTGACAATATATATATATAAATCACATTTTCCCTTCCTTACTACATGTCTCCAAAATGCCTCCCTCTCCTCAGAAGTAACCACAATTAAAAATTTGTGTTATTTTAAAATTTATTCTAGGCTTTTCCTTCCTTAGATGCTCTATAAAAAATACATTGTGAGTTTTAACATACATGGATAATAGTGTACATATTGTTCTTCCTCTTGCCATTGTCAATGCATGAAATGAATGCAAGATCTTTTTGTATAAGCACATATAGGTCTGGCTTATTCTTTTAACTACTCCCTAGAATTCTAAACTGTGTTTGTGCCATAAAATTAATTTAACCAATCTCCTCCTGATGGACACACAAATTGTTTCTCATTTTTTGCTTTTATTATGATTAATAGAGCTGATGTCAACATCATTGACCATGAATTCTTACAGGAAAGACATAGCAAAGTGCAAATTGTAAAAAAAAGAATTATAAAATTTATTAGTATTTCAGAATTTCTGTTCTAATAAAGCTGTTCCAATTCATATTCTTACATAATAATGTATGTGGATAATCTACACCCTCACAGACATTTTATTTTATCAACCTTTTAAATTTCGGTCAAACTTTTAGATGAAAATATTTGGTCTCACTCTTATTTGAATTTCCCTGTTTTCTAAGTAGGTTGAGCAGAAAATTAACTTAATCCGTCATCCATAGAAAGCAAGATTTCTTCAGTGATGTCTTAAATACCAGGATTTTTCTGGCCATGCTTTAAAAGTCTGAAATGTCAATAAGATATTTCCCTTACTTTAAGGAGAAAATATTTGATCAGAATCACCAGGTGCCAGGGAATGGGTCCACACAGGACACAGCTAGCTAGTGAGGAAAATCAGCAGGACCTGCGAGTAGAGAAATCTCTACAGTCCATGAAAGGGATCACCAAGTCTAGGTGTCACAGGTCCCTGAAGGCTGGGATTCCATGGTAAGCTCTGTATCTAATTGTTATACAGTGGTTGTCAGTATTTTAGATGAGGAGCCTTTTATTCCAATTTAGGCCTTCCCTATAAATCAAATTCCTGATTTGAAGGTGGAGAAACATGGGTGAAGAAGCAAATGCAAGCCCAGTTTCCTGTCCACTGAGTGCCCCCTCATCACTCTCAGGCCAGTGGTCCCTGAAACCCACACATCTCTGGGGTTCCTCAAACACTACCAGAAAAGCTTGGTGCTAGAACCTTCCTCAGACATGGACTTCATCACATTCCTGTGCAGGCATTTATCTACATGGATTTCAATCTGCCTGATACCCTGGATTCCAGTTTGGCTGCTTGGCTTTCCAGCACTGTGGAAATGTGCCCCCATAACTCCTTCATCTCCAGCATACCTTGCAATCCTTTCCCTTGTTTCCAAATCCCTCATTGTCCAGCCCACTCTCACCTGGATGCATATGGCACACACTGTCCTCCTACTTCCTCATCTAGTCTCTATTTTCAGCCCAGGGCTGTCTACTCTCTCTTCAAGCCACCATCCTCATTAATAATTTGCACAGGCTTTACCCTCCTGCCGATCCAATCCCTGTCTCTGGTCCCTTTCTAGCCCTGTTTTAAACTCTCCTATGGGAAAGAAATCTCTGCTATTCCCATTACCTGGTAGCTTTTTAACATCTAAGAACACTGTGGGCCTTCTCTGACTTTTCATCCGTGTTTTCTTCCTTTGAAAGTCTTCTCAGTTCAGGTCCATGTGTGTAATCCCTCAACAAGTGCAGAGGGCTTGGCTGGCTTTATTTTCATCTGTTGTCCTCTGCTTCTCAACATGGCACACGATCTCCTTAACTGATGCTCACATTGCTTAATCTCAACCAAATCTACTACAGATATGCAACTAAACTTTTAGGATCAGAAGCTGAAGCAGTTCTTAGAAAGTTCCTGCTTCAAGGAACATAGAAGGATCATTTGTGTCTGGGGTTTGCAGTACCACCTCCAGTCATAGTGGGTTCAAATTTAAATCAGCAGTGTTTTCTTAAATGCCTAAGATTTGTTGGTTTGCCTAGTCACTTCAATTTTCATCTGGTATCATTTCCCTTTTGCCTGGAGAAATTCTTTTAACATTTCTTTCAGTGCACATCTATTGGTGATTAATTCTTCCAGGTTTTGTATTTCTGAACAATTTCCTTATTTTTTGTTTTTGAAAGATTTTCCACTTGGTATGGAATTTTTTTCTCCTTTCAAAATATTCTTTATTTATCTGAGTTTTCAACAACATTCACATATTTTAGCCATATACATTTGTCACTAAATATAGATAAAAGGTTAGAGTGTTTTAGAAATTTTAAACAATTTTTAAAGTTTTAGGTATAGAATTTTAAGTTGATATATTTATTTTCTTACAGTATTTTCAAAATGTTGCTCCATTCTCTCCTGTTGTTTTCTACAAAAATCTGTTGTCATTCTATCTTTGTCCCATTGTAGGTAAACTCTTTTTTCTCTGGCTAAGCGTATGTTTAATTTTATGAGAAACTGCTAGAATAATTTTCAAAGTGGTTGCAACATTTTGTACTTATACAAAGTATCATTGTTTTGGTTGATTCACACTCTCACTAACATTTTATGTCATCAATATTTTAAATTTTAGCCATTCTAGTGGGTGGATGTTCTTGTCTTATTGTGGTTTTAATTTGAATGTTCCTGATGTGCCTTGAATATTTTTTCAAGGGCTTATTTGCCTTTTATTTATCATTCTTTGTGAAGTGCCTATTCAAGTTTTTGCCCAAATTTGTAGATGATTTTATTTTTATTAATGAGTTGTTGAAGTTGTTTACATACTCTGGATATAAGTAATTTGTCAGATATATGTGCTATCATATTTTATTTAAATCTTTGGTTTCCTTATAATTTTCTTAGTTATATATTTTGTTGAGCAGATTTTTAAAATTTTGTTTGATTTGGTTTCATAATTTTTTATTGTTACTATTTTTCCAAACTCATGAAATATTTTGCTATATTAGTTTCTAGAAGCTTTAGTTTTAGCTATCAGTTTTAAGTCTATGATATAACAAAAAATATTTTTTTTGTATTGAGTTAAGTAATGGCCAAGGTTCATGTTCATCAAGTTGTTCTAACACCATTTGCTGCAAAGATTTTCATTTCTCCATTAAATTTATTTGCTTCTTTAATTGAATATTAATGGATCATATAAATTTGATTCTATTTAAGGATTCTCTAGTTTGATTTACTAATATATTTGCCTGTCTTCAAGACAGTCACTAACTTGATTACTGTATCTTTATTGTAAATATTGAAGTCAAATGGTATAAGTACCCTAACTTTATTTTCCTTTCTCAGGACTCATTGACTGATATATTTATTTTGTCCATATACATTTTAGAATCATCTTGTTGACTTCTATAAGAAAAGCCAACTATAATTTTGATAAGAATTATTTCAAATCAATGGAATGATTTTGTTTCTTCTCATGGTTTCAATTTCTTTACAGAAATCATTTAGTTCTTTGTTCAACAGCTTTGTCTTTTCCTTTAAATCTTTGAACACATTTATAATAGGTGGCTTAAAGTCCTTGTTGTCTCTTTCTATTATCTCTTATTTTTTTATCCTAATTACAAATTATCCTTCCCTCCTGTATTGGTCAAATTTCGTGTTTTTTAATACACCTAGTAATTTTTATTGTATCCTGAGCATTATAGATGGTAAATTGTGAGTGTCTGGGTTTTGTTATTTTCTTCATAAAAATTTCAGGCAAATAGTTAATCTATTTGACCATCATACTGTTCATTTCTAGGCCTTTTTAAAAACTTTGCTAGGGATTGTCTGTGATAGCCATTATCCTTAGACTACATTAGCCTTATTCCTATGACTTAAACTTCTCTGAAATTCTACTAATTTGCAGTGGGTGCTCAAACAGGACTCCCCTCTCTGGATTTGATATCGAAATTGCCCCATTCATGTTCCATTAGTTGTTCTGCTCACTACTATCCATTTTTAAAATTTTTTTGTTTTTATTTCAGGATATTATGGGGGTACATTTTTGTTATACGTTATGACTTGGCCACACCCAAACCATGATTTGAGGCATGCCCTTTCCCCCCTGCAATGTTCACTACATCCATTAGTTGTGAGTTTACCCACCCCCAACTCCCAAAGAATATTACTACCGTGTGAGCACCTTGGTGCTCAGTTAGTGTCAATTTGATGGCGAGTACATGTGGTACTTATTCTTCCATTCTTTTGATACCTCACTTCAGAGGATGGCCTCAAGCTCTATCCAGGAAAATATAAGAGGTGCTAGATCACCATTGTTTTTTATAATTGAGTAGTATTCCATTGTATGCATATACCATATTTTATTAATCCACTCATGGATTGATGGGCACTTGAGTAGTTTCCACATCCTTACAATAGTGAATTGTGCTTCCATAAACATTCGAGTGCAGATGTCTTTATTATAGAATGTCTTTTGTTCCTTTAGGTAGCTGCCTAATAGTGCTATTGCTGGATCAAATGGTATTTCTATTTTTAGCTCTTTGAGGTATCTCCAAATTCTTTTCCACAGAGGTTGCACTAATTTACAGTCCCACCAGCAGTGTAAGAGTGTTCCTATCTCTCCACATCCTTGCCAGCATTTGTTGTTTTGGGATTTTTCGATAAAGGCCAATCTTACTGGGGTTAGCTGATATCTCATTATGGTTTTGATTTGTATTTCCCTAATGATTAGAGATGTTCAGTCCCTTTTTTTTTAAATTCCTCTGGTAGTTGTTCTTTTCTCAGTCTCATGGAGTCCTGCCCTTTATATGAGCAATTTAGTGTTCAGTGAAACACCAAAGTAATCTACAGAAGTAATATACTTCTGGACCATTAGCTCTATGTAGCCCTCTTCTCTCCAACAACTTGCCATGCAAATTCCAGCAGTATTAACATCCCCAAATTCTGGTCACTGTGTAATCAGTTCACTGAGTCTGCTGTGCTCTGTTTTGGCTTATCTTTCCTAGACCACAGTCTAGACTTTGCCTCTAAGCAGAAATCCAGGGTGATTTGGAGGCTTTCCTCATTTGGTTTCCTTCTTTTAGGAATCATAATTCTGTGCTGATTATTTTCCAGTGTCTGAAAGCAGTTACTTCACATATTTTGGTTATTATTACAGTGGTTTACAGCAATAGAAGTGGAAGTCCTTTTGAATTTGTTTTATATTGGCATATTTTTAAACATTTAATTTTAAACTACTTTTAGGCTTACAGAAAAGTTGTAAAAATAGTACCTAGAGTTTCAATATAACCTTCATCTAGCCTCCTCCAATGTTAACATCTTAGACAATCATAGTACAATTACCATAACCAGGAAATTTACATTGTCATAATAGGATTAACCAAATTAACCATCTCACTCAAACTTCACCATTGTTTTCCACTAATGTTCTTTTTAAGGATCCCAATAAGAATCCCATGTTGCATTTAATTATTTCTTCCTGGACTTGTACAATCTGCAATAGTTCTTCAGCCTTTCCTTGTTTTTCATGACACCAACAGCTCTGAAGAGTATTGACTAGTTATTTTGCTGAATGTTCATCAGTTTGTTCCTATCTGGTACCTTCTCATTATTAGACTAAGGTCTTACTCCCTTGAAAAGAGAACCATAGAAATAGCACCATGTCTTTCTCAGTGCTCTATATCACTGGGCTCACGATGTTAATACATCTCATTACTGGTGATATTGTCCTTGATCACCTCATCAAGGTAGTCTGTGATGGGTATTTCCACTGTAAAATTATGATCATTGCTCCTGTAATGAACAAATACCTTAGGAGCGATTCTTTGAGACTATGCAAATATCTTCTCATTGCAAACCCTTGTCCACTGATTCTAGCACTCTTCAGTGGTTCGTGTATGCCATAGTCACCACTGTGCCAAATGGTGATTTCCATTTCCCTCCTTCTTTACCCATTTATTAATTGTAATTCCACTACAAGGAGGAGCTGTCGTGTCTCTTCCATAGATTTATTTAATCAGCTATTTATTTATATCATCATGGTCTCATGAATATTCATTTTATTCTTTCGGTTATAATCCCATACTGTCATTATTTATTTTGTTGCTCAAAGCTCTGGCCATTAGGAGCTCTTTCAGGTTGGCTTCTGTGTTCTTTCAACAACCTTCTCCCATATTTTTGGAGAACTTTCATTTTTCTGGTAGCACAAGATGTTCCAAGCTCCTTTTGATTTTACCTGCCCCTGCCCTGAAATGAACTACTTCTATAAGGATCCCTGATTCCTTTTATGGAAAAATGGTGTTTACAAACCAAGATCTAGGCACTAAGTATGCTAATTACTACTGGTATGTCATTGTTTCTAGGCTTGTGAGCAGAAAGGACTAGGGAATATTTGTGCATTATCCCATGTATACATACATGTCTATTTTTATATCTTTCTGTGTGTATGTATGCGTGTACATATAATGAGTTATACTGACACCTCAGATTCCAATTCAACACTACAGGGATCATTTTAGTCTTCTCCCTTTCTTTATTTGTAACTACTTTTTCCAATAGTAAGACACCTGATTTTTATTATCTTCAACATATTTACTTATTTGTTCAATTCTAGTGTACATATAATTTAGTTTCAGAATATCTTACCAATACCCCTATGAGAAACACATTTACTGACTAAATAACAGCATTTGTGCGCAGTTCTTTTTGTCTTTATTCTTATGGTATCCAGTCAACTTCTTGTTTTCCAAAGTTACTTAGATTAGTTCTTTGTCTCCCTGCCTTCAGTATGGTTATGTTTTTCATTTTTATTATAGGTATTTTCATCTGTTAGTATGTGTGGGCCATATTGGATTTGCCCCATATCTCGATTGGTTTTAGCTATTCATTTCTTAATGGCAGTGATTAATAAAAAAATACTTGATTATTTCTTAATCAAGTATTTCTTTCTATATATCAATTCTTTAACAACAGACATCATCATACATGTAGTAGATTGCCTAATAATATTAGTTGTCAATGATCATAAGGATGTGCCCAAAATAGATATCCTGATATTTAAATTAGAAAAAAAATTATGTCTGTCTTGTGCATCCCAGGGGTGCTAAATTCATATTTAATCACTTTTTCTACATACTAATTCACATACAACAGCTAAAATGTTTCAGATTGCTATATGTAACAGAGATTACCCTAATTGTATGCATTGGGTTTAATTTTTGAAAACAAGGAATTTAATGCTTACATATGGCCATTAAAACCATCTGAGGCACTGTTATTTGTCACAATGTTGATGATGAGCCCTTTACTGCTTGTATCTTTTTGTTATTGTTGCCAAGTAACTAAAAATCTCATGCAGCATTGCTGAGGATAAGACCTTTCCCTATTAAGAAGAAAAAGATGACAACCTGCTGTGTGAACAATAGGGAAACTACCCTTATCATTCTCAGCACAAACGCTTCATCACTAGGGGTGCATCTTTATAAAAAATTTCTTTGAATTTTTTCTGTAAAATATTCTGTTCCTGTTCATTGACATGAAATTTTTAAAGAAAAAATAATATGCTAACTGGCAAAAAAATGGAGATAAAATCCAGAAAATGTATTATACATCTGTCTTTACCAAATAGCTGGTATCTAAAGACTCCACATTAGGAGAAATGGAAGCAGTTATTACTACCACATGGCATCTGGCCCTACTTAATTCCAACAGAAGAAACCTCCTCCTACTGTGTTGTAGAGAAGGATAAAGAGTCTCAAGTCAGATCAAAGGCCAAGTTGTGATTACTGTGAAACGAAGAGGATTGCATACTTTTTTTTAAAGCTATCTATCCTCTCAAGATTTAATGTCCCATTTGAAATATTTGCTTCATGAATGTCAAAAAAGTATCAAATAGTAAAGTAGTAGCAGTAGCTCAACTCTAGGAAAAATAGCCTTTAAAAATGGAGGTCCGTGGAAGTGCAGATACTAAGCTATCTCAAAACATGTCTTCTTGGTGTTCCACAATTCTTCCAAGAATAAAATCGCTGACTTAAACTCTCATCAGACATTTAATCCCTTTTTGTGAGTAAGAATTATTTTTTTATGTAACATGGAGATGTAAAAAATTGATGCTTTTAGATCTATCTTCATGAAATGGATTTTGTTAATAGAGATAATCTTGCTCTATTATTTAATGGACCATTTTTTTTTTTTCTGAGACAAGGTCTTGCTCTGTCTCCCAGGCTAGAGTGCAGTGGCATCATCATAGCTCACTACAATCTTAAACTCCTAGGCTCAAGAGATCTTCCTGCCTCAGCCTCCTGAGTAGCTGAGACTACATGCACATGCCCCCATACCCGGCTAAGTTTTCTACTTTTTGTAGAGAAGGAGTCTCACTCTTGCTCAGGCTGGTCTTGAACTCACAGCCTCAAGCAATCTTCCTACGTTGGACTTGCAAAGTGCTAGGATTATAGACGTGAGTCACCGTGCCAGGCTTAAAATTCTTTATTTACAAAAACATTAGTACAAGTCAGATATTATTGTTATATTAGATAATGAATAGCTATAGCATATAGATTGTTATGTGGAGATTTTCTTATAATAATATCTATTAACATTTGCGTTGTTTAAAATAATAATACTTATTTAAGAATGAAGTGTAGATGTCATAGGATTACTAACTAATGTACACCCACACACATACACACACTTTGTATGTTGATTTAGGATGTTTTTGGCAGCTGGAGGGGGGAAAAAAAAACAACTCAAACTACCTAAATAAAAAATTTTTATTTGCCCACATAACTGACAGTGAGATTTTAGGCCAGAGTTCAGGTTTGGCTTAAGCCAGTAACTTTTGCTTCATTTACTTGAAATTATCTTGACTTTATTCGTGCTGTTTCCCCCTGTTTAGTCTGGCAGCAAGATGAGCAGGGCAGTTCTGGCCCCCACTAAAGCATGTACAAATTTGCAGAGGGAAAGAGATAACTCTTGTGCTGCAGTACTCCAAGAGACTTTGTTTTCCTCTCCTGATTACCCATTTATGTTACATGCCCACTTTTGTCCAGTATCCAGGAGATAGTACATACTAATTAGCTTAAGCCAGTCAGGCTCACACTACCAAGATTTGTAGAATCAAATTCTCCTGAGGCACAGGGACTGGGAGTATTGAATATTTGACTTAAATCAAGATTCTGTTAGGATTCAGGTAGAGGGGAATGCATGTTATGAGACCTTCAACAATGTCCACTGCAATTCAGTTGTACACTGCTGCATATTTAGCTAGATCAATAATATTTAAATTTTTGATGGAACAGTATCTATAGTAACTTAAGTGATAAGATTATATTTTACATGATGTACTGTTTTATGGCCATGAATGTGTATATACATCTCATTTTATTACTATTCCATATCCTAAAAAATGAAAAATTCACTGAATCAAAAAGAAAGGAAATATTTAATTAGAAATAAAATGAGTTCTAACTTTTTTGTGAATATATTCTATTCAGGGAATTCTTGATTTCCTGCATTATGAGAGATAATATCAAGCCCAATTATTTCAAGTTAGACTAAATCTTTCTACATTGAAAGTGCTGAGATAAAAGCTCTTCAATTTATAGGTATTTTTACCCAGAGCATAGGCCTTGGTCTTTGAAATACTTTAAGTGAAATTCATTTTTCGTTGTTATGCATTACAATTTCTCACATGGGACTTCCAATTTGGTTTGTCTTTACAAGGTTAGCAAGTTAAAAAAAAAAAAGCTGTGCAGTTTCTGTTCTCACATACATTTCTCTCCCTTGTCCATTTTGTGTTTCACTGGGGCTGACCCCAGGAGAAATATTTCTCCCAGATTCCTGAGTCGGCTGGCTTCAACTATAGTCTGCCAATGGGAGATGCTATCAGAAGAAGAGTGAATAAAGAAAGAAGGTATTTTTCACCCTTTGCCAATGGGGCATATTCAACAGCAGCTGTTTCTCTGTGGTGCAGTTCCGACAAGAGTTGATTCCAAATTCTTCCAGGAGACCTGGTTTCTGGGTTTCAGTAACCTCAACTCCTCCTTTTATCCCTTCAGCAGAGGTGTTGCAATGGCTTTTGAGATGGCTAATCTCTGATTTGTCTTGTCATTTCTTGTTTGGTTTTTCAGCAATTCCATCTCCTATGCAATCAATTCCTGATATTAAATTTCCTCTGTCTTAAGTATTCTGAAGGGTGTCTATTTCCAGACTAGATTTTAACTGATCCACAATTACACACAGTTTTATTTAATTTATCTGCATCTAACTCTCTGTTATTTGTTTTCTGTTTCCACACTCCCACAGTTGAAATTGCTCTGGCAACCTCATTAATGACATAAATATTGCCAAATCTAGTATGTATAGTTTAGTTTACTGGATATTTCTTCTTCTTTTGACACAGCTGACTATTCTTTGTCATAAACTATTTTTGCAGTGCTAATTTTTATTGTTTCTACCTCTTCAATCATTTTACTTAATCTCTTTCATGCTCAATTTTTTTTTTTTTTTTTTTTGAGACAGAGTCTCACTTTGTTGTCCAGGCTAGAGTGAGTGCCGTGGCGTCAGCCTAGCTCACAGCAACCTCAAACTCCTGGGCTTGAGTGATCCTTCTGCCTCAGCCTCCCGAGTAGCTGGGACTACAGGCATGTGCCACCATGCCCGGCTAATTTTTTTTTTATATATATATCAGTTGGCCAATTAATTTCTTTCTATTTATAGTAGAGACGGGGTCTCGCTCTTGCTCATCATGCTCAATTTTAAAAAGCAATGTTGTTTTCTCTCATCTCCTTGCTCTACCTGGATGAATTTAGCTAATCTTAATATTTTAAGTACCATTTAAATGCTGATGGTTCTCAAACCTATTTCTCTATCACTAAATGTATTCTGTACTTCCTAAACATATAACCAGACTTTTGTTGAATAATTTCAAAAATTGAACTTACTACCTTCTACTTTCCAGAAACACATAGACATAAAACAAACAAACCACAATAATCCTGTTCCGCTTCTATTGATTATCTTGTAGATGTCACCATAATCCACCTAAACATCCAAGACAATAATGTGGGATTCATCATTGATCACTGTCTGCAATGAGTATCGTCTCACGTTATTTATGTTATGTAGTCACCTCTAACCTGTATAATCAGTAAGATAATGGACAAATGACTGTCTGACTTCAAGGCTAGATCATAAAAGGGATTGCAGCTTATACCTTTCCATTCTTCTTGAATCACTGGTTGTAGGGAAAGCCAGCTGTTATTTCATGAGGACGCTCAAGCAACCTTGTGTGGATATTCATTAGCAAGGAAATTAGCCCTTCTACCATATCCAGCAAGATAGTGATGCCCCCTGCCAACATCCTTTTGAGAAAGTTATCTTGAAAGCAGATCCTCCAACCCCAATCAAGCCAGCTGACATGCAGCACTAGCTGATATCATGACTGTAACTATATGAGAAGACCAGGGACAGAACCACTCAGATAAGCTGCTCCAGAATCCAGACCTACAGAAACTGTATGAAATAATAAATGTTTATTGTTGTTTCTAGCTGCTAAGTTACTATGACAACCAATACAACTTATCTGTGTCTCTTTCTCTTTACTAGTCACCAAGTTCTGTCAATATTATCATGCAAATACCTCTGGAATCTACCTTTTCATCTTCAAACACAGTTGTTATGGTCATCATCAACCCTAGCTTGAATTACTTCATTGGCCCTCAAAATGATCTCTTCTAGTGTGGTGCTTTTCAAATTCACCCCCTACCACATTCTTGATGTGACTTATATGGAATTCAAATTAACCATGCCTCTTTTTTACTTAAAAATCTCTAATGGTTCTTCTTCAGTAAGATAAAATTAAAGTGCTTGCCATGATGTAAAAAGTTTTAGGTAACCTGAAACCTATTTTATTGCTTTTATCTCCAGTTTTATTCCTTACCACTTTTCAGCAGTCATTTTGTGCAATAAAAATACTGGACTGCTTTGGACCTTGATACCCAACAGCTTCGTATCTCTATGTCATTTCTCTTAAGTTTCCCCTTTTTAGAAACCCTCTTTTTTTCCTGACTAATTCATTATCAACTTTTGAGACCTAACTCAAAAATCAGTTCCTCCAGGTAGACTTCCATAACTCCTGGAAGTCAGGTTAAGTATCTTTTTGTTAACTTATGGGACTAATTACATTCCTCTATCATAGCACTTACTAAGCATCTGTTTTCCCCACTACTGTGTGTGAAAGAACAAAACTTCACATTGGTTTTGAATAGAAATCTATTGATTGCATGCTTTATTTAGCTGTAGTTTACAAATATGCAAGTGGAACAGGTAGACCTAGGGAACTGAAGTTTTCTGAGTAGCAGAAAAAGTTGTATATGAGAAAAAGAGAGATATGATAGACAGACTTACAAATAGAGATAAAGATAGTGGTGGATCAAATTAATAAAAGGCCAGTGGGCTATTTTATATGCTAAGTGAGCAATTTACATTTCTAAAAGAAATATTTAATAACAAATATTTTTTGTAACAAATATTATTTGCAAGATTGCATGAATAACTTACAATTATAAATCTTGGCTTTTTTTTAAGTTTTAATTATTTTTTTTTATTTTGGCATATTATGGGGGTACAGATTTAAATCTTGGCTTTTTAACTACTTATTAAAATAGGGAGATTCTTATAACGAAGACAATAGAATATGCATGGTTTGATCTTAGAGATTTATTTCATATGATCTTTTCTTTTGTTAAATTTTATTGTACATATTTCAGGTGTACAACATGATTTTCTCATATACATATAGACAGTGAAATGGTTACTATAGTAAATAAAATTAACATACTTGTCATCTCACCTAGTTATCCATTTTTTTTTGCAGCAAGAGCATCTAAAATCTCTTTTAGCAAAAATCTCCAAAGTAATATGTTGTACATTAGATTTTTAGAATTGTTCATCATAAATATCTACTATTTTGTATCCTCTGACCTACATCTCCCCATCTCCTCCCCCGCAACTGTCCTTAGTAACTACTGTTTTACCCTTTATCTCTGTGTATTTGCCTTTTTTAACAGTATTCTGATATAATCAGAATGTACTATCTAAAACTTACTTCTGCTCTAAAATGAGATATGTACTAACAATTCTAGCATTTTAAGGTCAATAATAAATATAATTGTAATTTCCCATTTCTTTAATTATAAGTTTTAAATAAGCAAAGCTTATAATACTTGATGTGCAAAATGATAGACACCTCACCTGAATTTCAGGGATCATGTTAATTATTTCTGTACATTTAGTACCTAGAAAAATGCTTGGCCTACATTAAACACTCCATAAATATAATTTGAGCAGAAGTATATTAGATCAAAAAGGACAGTATTACTACTAATACATTAACGCATTATGTATAGGCTAGTATGAGTAGATTGCCATTCATTTAAGGTTTATTTGTGTTGTGATCCAATTATTGAAAGAAATATACATTAGAAAAATAAAATATCATATTTTAATAAATGACACTCTGAATTTTACTTAGGTATGCAGCAAATTTTAATGATACTGACCATGGCTGAACACATGGTGGTTAGTAAAATCAATGCTTAAGAGGTGAGAGAATCAGTCTTAGTCTGTTCCTGCTGCTATAACAAAATACCTCAGACTGGGTAAGAATGACATTTATTTCTTACAGTTCTGGAGGCTGGAAGTCCAAGATCAAGGTATTGGCAGATTTAGTATCTGGTGAGGGCTGCTCTCTGCTTCTAAGATGGTACCTAGTTGCTATGTCCTCCAGAGAGGACAAAGACTGTCTTCTCACATGACAGAAATGACATAAAGGCCAGGCAGCTCTCTGAAGCCTATTTTATAAGAGCACTAATCCATAAGGGCTCTGCCCTCATGAACTTATCATCTCCTAAAGGCAAAACATTTAATATTATTACATTAGTGATTAAATTTCAACATATGAATTTTGGTGGGCACATTCAGACCATAGCAATAACTAAACCTATGAAACACTGTGGGGAAAGGTATATGGAGTTATATTCAGGCATTAATTAAAATAATGTCTAATATATTAAGATTGTTGGTCTGTTTATTTTCTATCAAACTTAGTATCTTGCTATAATAAAGAAAATATTATATTAAGTATGGATGAAAAGAAAAAAAATGAGATGTCTACAACTGAGAGTGGCAGTTGACAAGAATGGAGAAACAAGAGATGTCAACAATTACGTCAAAAATCATTAGAATTGGGAGAATTCAGAAAGTAACTTAAACTCTGAAAAATTTAATAATGCAGTATTAATAATACTATTAATATATAGCCATAAATAAATCTATTTCATAATGTTTCTTCAGTCGTTAATAAAAAGTACAACTAGTTTTAGTATACTGTGTTATAAAGTAATTGAAAATCATAAGAATGCACTGAAAAGGGTTTATTTCTGAAAAATGGTAAAGACTTAATTATGTAATGAGCTTAAAAAACATGCTATTTCTAAATTACATGATGTCCTAAGGCAAATATAAAATATAATTTTAAATAGATTCATAATAGAAAATATTTATGAAAAAGATAAAATATATTTACTTGCTTTTCAAGAACAAAATTTAAATTTGTAAATCATATATCCATATAATATTCATCTTGATGTATTCAGTGTTTTTGAACATAACTCTTTATGTAGTTTCCTTAGTGGTCATTCTAGGTACTAAAATGTACTGTTGTAAATTTTCACAGTTTTTTGGTGTCAACATTTTATCGTTTTGACAAATGTGACAAAAAACTTACTTTCATTTGGGTTCTTTTATTTTCTCCACTTTTTAAGTATAATTGTTTTAAGTCTTTTCTCTATATACCTTAAACACCACATAAATAGTGTTATGATTTTTGTTTTAGCCATCAGATATGACTTAAGAAACATGAGAAGAAGGCAAGTTAATTTTATTTATCCCTATTTTTACCCATTCTTTTGTTCTTTTCTTTTGGAAATATCTAGCCTTTTCTGTTATCATTTCCATTCTGTTTTTATTAATGAAATGTCCTTTAGACATTATTTTAAGGTTGGTTTGCTGGCAACAGATTCTCATAGCTTTCTTTCATCTGTTAATAACTTTATGGATGACAGGTCTTCCAGTGCTTGAAAATATACCACTTCCTTCTGGCCTCCATGGGGTTTCAGATAAGAAATCTGCTCTCATTCAAAATAGTGTTCCCCCATAAATAATGTGTCATTTCTTTTTGGTTGCTTTCAAGGTTTTTTAAATTAAACTTTTATTAAAATGTATTAAGACAAGGTTGCAGAAGTTTCATTTTGATATGTCCTAGCATGGATGTTTTTGGGTTTCTATTATTGCGGATTTCCTCAGCTGTTTGGGTCTGTAACTTTATGTCTTTTACCAAATATGGAAAATTTTCAGCCATTATTTCTTTGAATTTTTTTTTTTTTGATAATATGAAAGCTTTTTTTTTTTTTTTTATCTTCCTACATGTCCCGAAGACTTGGTTCACTTTTTTAAAAGTCAGTTTTCTCTTTATTCTTTAAATTTAGTAAATTCTATTGATCTGTTTTTAGGTAGAATGCAGACTCATACTACTTTCCCCTAGATGAATGGTGTGAAAATTCAGCTCTTCTTTGGTCCTTTTGACTACTTCCTGGTGAAAGTGGGTCACTGACTTGCACAGCCTTGTTGCCTCTGAGCAGAGATGTAAGCTCAGCTCCCCACTCAGTTTTTTTTACTGTCACCAGAAAGGTTGTATTAATTTACATTTTCCAAAATTCTAATAATAATGTGTATTTTTATGTTAAATTAAGGTTCCCTATTCTCTAAAATTTCTGTCTGCATACTTATTTGTATTAGGTTTTCCATTAATGTTTTATAGGAGTTATTTGTCTTGGTATTCCTAACATATAAAAGATACATTCGATAGATACCATCTTTTATATATGATGTCATACTTTATGGATTCTGCTAGAAGTGACAATGTTTTCAACATTACATTTCTGAGATTCATCTATCTTGAGACATATGGCTTAATTTCAACTTTATATAAATAACGATTTTTATATATCATTTAACCTGTTATAGATATTTACATTAAGGTTGTTTTCATTTTGTTCATTATTATAAACAATGCTCTAATAAACATTTTTCCACATGTGTCCTTGGGCAAATTTGTGAAAGCTTCACTAGGAGACAAATTATTGACCTATAAGCTATAAGCATTATAATAGGTAGAATACTAAGATGTCTCTCCAAGATTCCCATCCCCTGGAGTAACATGCACCTTCTCCCATTATTAAATACAATACTAATCTAGGTACTGCTATAAAGAGATTTTGTAGATGTCATTAACTCCCCAGATCAGTTGACCAAGTGCTCTCTTAAAAATAAGTTAAGTGTTGTATAATTGATGGTGTTCCCTGCAATTTCTACTCCTGAGATGGTAATTCTAAATTTTTTGACTCTTTACCTTAGTGTTAGCCATCTCAAATCTCACTTTGGACAAAACAAAATATAGTATATTTTGTGTTTCTGATTAACTGTGACTGATAAAAGTTTGCATTCAGTATTTGTCTTTTGTTTTCCAAACTTTCATATGGTCTTATTCTTGTTCTACGTATGATGTGGGTCTTTGTATTTCCATTATTACAGAAAAAAATTATATTTCTTTTATTGCTCTCTTGTACATATGTCATCTATTTTTAAATTAATAGCTTACAAACTAAAAAGAACATATTTTGGGGGATACAGAAATAAAATGATTTTGAGAATAATTCACTAGATGCCATTTTTATTGTCACTAAAGTGATATAGTGCCTAATAACATGCATCATAATACTTTTCTTCACTGTATAGCCTTATGTGTAGTCTTAAAAATTTTAGAAACTGAAAGGACTTAATCTACCTTGCATGGATGTGTTAACTTTAAAGCACATCAATTCTTTATTTTTTAATAAAAAAACTGCCAGGGTGTGTCCTTATTCTCCATCTCAGTGGAGGCTGGTCTGGGAGTGAGTCTGGGTGAAGCTGGGTTGGGTAAGCCTGCCCTCAAGCACTACAAATCCTGTTAGCAGGGGTCAAAGTTCTGTTCTCTGCTTCCAGGAAAAGCTTTCAGGGAGGGGCTGGAATGACCCTGCTCAGTCAGAAAGTCTGCGTGTGGGGGTGGGGCTGTTTGAGACCTGCAATCTGGAGTGGGCCTCACTCCTTTCCACCCTCCCCAATTCTCTGGCTTCTCCTAGGCCTCTGCCAGCAGGCCAGATCTCACACCACTGGGTCTCTCTTGGCTGTGATGTGGGCTGGGAGGTTCCCTGCACAGGGTCGCTGCCTGGGCTGGGCACACAGCCTCCCCTTGGGGGGAGGGTTGCCCTCAAGATGCTGATCTGCCCCTGAAGGCACACACATCTTAGTAGGCTCCTTCACAAACATCCCTTCTGTGCCCCGGACAATGCGAGACCTGGGTGCACGGGATCTGGTCTGCAGGTCTGACCTCTGGGCCCCAGATTCAATCCCTGACCTCACCAGGGAGAGGAATGCCAGTCCCAATTCACCCACGGGGAGCCCAAGCTGGGTCTATGTCTCTCAGCCTCAGGGTCTTCCCCATTCTCCTGGGATCACTGGGTCAGCAGCTCCTCAGAGGGCTGGCGGGTAGGGAGCTCACCATCTGAGTTCCCCTCAGGCAGGTGTGGGGCCCCAAAAGGGAAGGTCCTGTTCCCTGGAGGTGCCTCCGGCTGGTGGCTATATTGTCTCTCTCAGAAGCTGCAGATAGGGAAGGGGGAGGGGAGAATGTAGCAATATATCACCTGCCCCATGGCTAGGGTCTGTGCACACGGAGGTGCCCCGAGGCAGTTGGGAGACTGGTGCCACATTCGCTACAGGCTAACCAGTCACTGGTGGTAGCCATTTCTGGGCTGGTGTCCACAGGTCTCTCCAACCACTGGAGAGCCCACCAGCAGTCCGAGATGCAAGGGAGGGGAAAGTTAACTGCTCCACCTACCCTTGCCGCTGGTCTCCAAGCTTCTCGAGAGGTCTCTGCTTCCAGTTCTCCTCTGAAATCTCATCCCGTGGAGTCTACCGTAGTCTCTGGTACCCCTCCTTCTAACTCTCGTCTGATGTATGGTCATCTGCTTGCTTCTTTCTTCTAATTTCTTCTAGAATATGTCTTCTTTGCAAAGACACTCTGCCTGGCAGTGTTTCTCATCACCATCTTGCTCCGCCTCACTGTTTTTAGAAACACACAGCCTCCCTAGGCTCAACCAGGAAGAAATAGAATTCCTGAACAGACCAATATCAAGTACTGAAATTGAAACAGCAGTAAAAAACCTTCCTAGAAAGAAAAGTCCTGGACCAGATGGTTTCACACCTGAATTTTACCACACCTACAAAGAAGAACTGGTGCCTATCCTGCAGAAAGGATTCCACAACATCGAGAAGGATGAAATCCTCCCCAACACATTTTATGAAGTGAACATAACCCTGGTACCAAAACCAGGAAAAGATGCAACAAAAAAAGAAAACTACAGACCAATATCCCTTATGAATATAGATGCAAAAATTCTCAACAAAATCCTAGCCAATTGAATACAGGTGCTTGTCAAGAAAATAATCCATCACAACCATGTAGGCTTCATCCCAGGGATGCAGGGATAGTTCAGCATATGCAAATCTATAATGTAATTCACCATATAAACAGAAGCAAAAACAAAGACCATATGATCCTCTCAATAGACACAGAAAAAGCATTTGACAAAACTCAACACCCTTTTATGATAAGAATGCTCAACAAAATAGGCATATAGACAGGGCTTACCTAAAAATGATACAAGCCATATATGACAAACCCACAGCCAATGTCATACTGAATGGGGAAAAATTGAAAGCATTCCCACTTAGAACAGGAACAAGACAAGGTTGCCCACTATATTCACTTCTATTCAATATAGTGCTGGAAGTCCTTGCTATAGCAATCAGACAAGAGAACGAAATTAAGGGCATCCAAATGGGAGCAGAAGGGATCAAACTCTCACTCTTTGCTGATGACATGATATTATACCTAGAAAACCCCAAAGATTCAATCAAGAGACTCCTTGAATTGATAAACGAATTTGGTAAAGTCTCAGGATACAAAATCAATACACACAAATCAGAGGCAATAATATATGCCAACAAATGTACAAGTGAGAACCAAAGCAAAGACTCAATTCCCTTCAAAATAGCAACAAAGAAAATAAATTACCTAGGAATATATTTAACTAAGGAGGTAAAAGACCTCTACAGGGAGAACTATGAAACACTGAAGAAGGAAATAGCAGAGGATGTAGACAGGTGGAAGAATATACCATGCTCATGGGGCGGCAGAATCAACATTATTAAAATGTCTATACTACCCAAAGGGACCTACAGAGTCAA
Source organism: Microcebus murinus (assembly GCF_040939455.1). Lineage (NCBI taxonomy): Eukaryota > Metazoa > Chordata > Mammalia > Primates > Cheirogaleidae > Microcebus > Microcebus murinus. Next base: position 102,502,531 of record NC_134136.1, read on the forward strand.
TGCAATTTCCATTAAAATACCATCATCATTTTTCAGATATAGAAAAAATAATTTTACACTTCGTATGGAACCAGAGAAGACCCCGTATAGCAAAATCAATCCTAGGCAATAAAAACAAAATAGAAGGTATCAATCTACCAGACTTCAAACTATACTACAAGGCTATAGTAATTAAAACAGCTTGGGACTGGCACAAGAACAGGGACATTGACCAGTGGAACAGAGCTGAGAACCCAGATATAAAACCATCCTCATATAGCCAATTAATCTTTGACAAAGCAGAAAAAAACATACACTGGGGAAAAGAATCCTTATTCAATAAATGGTGCTGGGAAAACTGGATAGCCACAAGTAGAAGACTGAAACAGGACCCACACCTTTCACCTCTCACAAAAATCAACTCAGGCTGGGTAACAAACTTGAACATTAGGTGTGAAACTATTAGAATTCTAGAGGAAAACATCAGAAATACTCTTCTAGACATTGCCTTAGGCAAAGAATTTATGAAGAAGACCCCAAAGGCAATCACAGCAGCAACAAAAATAAACAAATGGGACCTGATCAAATTAAAAAGATTCTGCACAGCCAAAGAAACTATAAAGAGAGCAAACTGAGAACCCACAGAATGGGAGAAAATTTTCGCAAGCTACACATCCGATAAAGGGCTGATAACTAGAATTTATTTAGAACTCAGGAAAATCAGCAAGGAAAAATCAAATAACCCTATCAAAAAGTGGGCAATGGATATGAACAGAAATTTTTCAAAAGAAGGCAGAATAAAGGCCAACAAACATGAAAAAATGCTCAACATCTCTGATCATCACGGAAATGCAAATCAAAACCACTCTGAGATATCACTTATCTCCAGTAAGAATGGCCTTTATCAAAAAGTCCCCAAACAATAAATGTTGGCATGGATGCAGAGAGATGAGAACACTCCTACACTGCTGGTGGGACTGCAAACTAGTTCAACCTCTGTGGTAAGCAATATGGAGATACCTTAAAGTGATACAAGTAGATCTGCCATTTGACACAGCAATTCCACTACTGGGCATCTACCCAAAAGATCAAAAGTCATTTTATGAAAAAGACACCTGTACTCGAATGTTAATTCACTATTGCAAAGTTGTGGAAACAACCCAAGTGCCCATCAATACATGAGTGGATTAATAAAATGTGGTATATGTTTACCATGAAGTACTATTCAGCTTTAAGAAACAATGGAGCTCTAGCCTCTTGTATTTTCCTGGATAGAGCTGGAACCCATTCTACTAAGTGAAGTATCTCAAGAATCGAAAAACAAACACCACATGTACTCACTAGCAAATTGGTATTAACGGATCAACTCCTAAGTGGACATATAGGAATAACATTTATTGGGTGTCGGGCAGGTGGGAGGAGGGAGGATGGGTATATACAAACACAATGAGTGAGATGTGCAACGTTTCAGGGATGGTCACACTTGAAGCTCTGACTTGAGGGGTGAGGGGGCATGGGAAATATACATAACCTTAATATTTGTACCCTCATAATATGCTAAAATTAAAAAGTGTTAACAGCATTGCTACTATAAAAAATAATCTTCCAAATGCTTCTATAAACCAATTCGTCTTTGAACTCTAACTTCTCCTTATTTTTCTTCTCTTTATCTCTTCTTTATCTTTACCTTTTTCTCCTTCTTCTTGCATGTCCCATATCAATCATGCAAAAATGAAAAATGAGGCACCTATAACCTTAGGGAATATGTGTATGTTTGTGTATATATATATATACACATATATATATACACAATATATATATTTGTGTACATATATATACACAATATATATTTGTGTATATATATACATATATATACACAAACATACACATATTTGTGTATATATATATATATATATATATGTATAGAGAGAGAGAGAGAGAGAGAGTTCTGCAGACTCTACAAGAAGCATGACACCAGCATCTGCTTCAGCTCAGGGCCTTGGGAAACTTCTACTCATGATAGAAGGTGAAGGGGTGCAGACACTACATGGCTAGAGGAAGGAAGCAAGAGAGAGGGGAGGGGGATGCCAGGCTCTTTTTAACAAGCAGTTCTAGTGGGAACAAATAGAATGAAAACTCACTAACATGAAGAAGGCATCAACCCATCCATGAAGGATCTATCCTCATGATCCAAACACCTCCCATCAGGCTCAATGTCCAACATTAGGAATCAAATTTTAATGTGAGACTTGGGGTGCCAAACAAACCATGTACAAACCATAGCAGTGACTTTGGGAGACATTAGCATAGCAAAGAAGGCTCCTCACAATATCCCTTAATTACAGAGCCTGGTTCCTAGAAATAGATGAATAAATGTGCTGAAGAGCCAATGAGCAACATGAGAGGAAAAGATTGAAACTCTCGCAACATCACATTGGAGGTCAAAAATTATTAAAAACTCAGTGATGTTTTGTGATCGTTTTGGATAAGATCCGTTGGCATAAAAGGCCACCAAGTACTAGGTCATATGTACCATGAAAAAAGGGAGCAAAACAGTTGAAGATCTAGACTCTATTTTGGAGAAAGGCTATTCAACCCAAGAAGCAAAAATTAGGTTCTTGGTGATATAAACATTTGAGTACATAGCATTTGATTTGATTCAAAGTGCAAGAAGTAGGTCATATGTGCTTCATTTACTTTAAATAAAGCAATGCATGTGAAGTATCTGTGATCTCTGATAGAAAGTGGGTACTCAGTAAATGCTACTTATTTCTCCTACAGATACTCCTCTACACACCAGGAAAAACAAAAGAATTTTTTGTCATTTGTCTGGTTGGAATTTGCAAATTTATTTTGGGCATTGCAAAGCACAAACTCCCTGTTGATTGATATCCGTCCATATTTAAAAGGTCTTCTTACCATTATATAATAGTGAACGCTTTTCTATAATTAATTAATTCAAGTAATGTCATATCTTAGAGCTATTTTCTGTCCTCCCAACATATGAAATAACTTCCTTAGGTTGACCATCATTTATTAAACCAAATATTTGGAGGCTTCCAATAGCTTTAAATTAAATTATTCTTAATTATATCAATACTAGAATTTGGGAATTGTATCCCATTATAGCTGTACTTTATTGAATTTAAATTATCTCATTATCAAAATAATTATATATTAATAACTCAAAAATCGTGTAACATTAATAAATGTTAAACACTGTGGGAAACCCTTTATTTTCCAACTTTATTTATTAACAGAGTCAATCTGTATGCATTATAGTAGTGCACTTAATCAAGGCAATCAAACTTTCTAAATATAAATAAATGGAAAAATAATTAGTCCAACGTTTTTGCTCAGTTATTCTCCGGTCATTAAAAAAAAAATCTTGGAAACAAAATATCCCACATTGGGTAATTTTTAAATAATAGAAATTTATTTGTCACAATTCTGGAGGCTGGGGAAGTCCCAGATCAAGGTGCTGGCAGATTCAGTAACTGGCGAGGGCTTGCACTCTGTTTCCAAGATGGCTTCTTGTTGCTGTGTCTTCTGGAGGGGATGAACCCTGTGTCTCACACTGCAGAAGGGACAGAAGGGCAAAACAGGACAAATTTGCTCCCTTGATCCTTTTCATGAGGGTGGAGACCTCATGGCCTTACCACTTCCTGAAGGTCCCATTTCTCAGCATGTTTTCCAACTGTGTAACAATTTGATCTATAATGCCCAATTCCTAGCCTACTCCCACAAAATTGAATTCTTGATTTTATTTAAACCTACCATATTTTTTACAAACCCTCTCCCCCCTCCAAAAATATGCATTGTTTTAAATTTAAAAGCATCACAATTTTCAAAATAATTTACCTAATTCACCATAAAATCAACTCCTCCTTTTGGCTTAAGTTACAAGTGTTTTTCTTCCTTATATTTTGTTTGGCATATAAAGGAGCAACTAATTTTAAATCTAAAATGTATTTATAAATATCTCAAGTATTTAAAACTCTTTTGAATGCAATTGTGGCTTGTTTTATGCTGTTTTAATAATCACTTGCAAATAAAAGAGATTTGATAATTGTCAAACTGATTTATATTTTACTTACCATCATATGTAGCTCTATATTTAAGATGAGCCCCAGCAAAATATAGAGGCTTCTTGCTACACTCAGTGCAAATAAGTACAATGAAATGTTTGCTTAAGTCTTCAGTAAACACATTGTGATTTATTTCCAAAAAAGTTAAAAATGCTGTGTTAAAAACTACCAAAGATATATATTTCAGCTTAAAAAACAAAAATAAAGAAAACATAAGCACATTGATGAATGGTAATCGGTGCAATCAATTCTGATTTGGTAGACTGTAGTTGAAATTTTCAGATAAGTGAGAAATATCTTATTGGAAATGAGTATGTACTATATATTCTGAGAAAGCACAGGTAGTTATTATATTGTTGTAGGCCTTCATTATGAATATAACTATAAGTTATTGCAGCCCAGAATACATCAGTGAGCTTGTAAAGAAATAATTATTTAGTTGTGTTCACAATGCTACAAACACTCATAGCATTTCATTTCATTCTTAACGCTAAATCAGAGATGAAAGGTCTGGATAGGGTTTGCCTTTATACAATTAAATGAGAAAATTCAGACTGAAGGAGCATAATTGCCAAAGATCACACAGCTTGAGTATGCCAGACCAGACTAGAACTCACATATTCTGGGTCCCAAGCCTCTTCTTTCTAAGGTTGTATATGACTGTCACTTCCAGAATTTTTGTATCTAAGACTATCCCCCTAGATGATGCCTTCTTCACCCTCACTAGCTGCTGCCATACACAACCCTTTTCATTTGCACTGAGCTAATTTACTTTCACGTGAGGCTGTAAATGTGACTCTGACCCTAGACAGATTTAGAACAGATTTTTATTTCTATTCTTGTCTCACAGGGGTGAGATTTAAGAATGCTATTTAAATACTTGTTAAATTAAATGTGCCAAAATAATATGAAGTTAGAAACTCTTTAAATGGATGGTAATTCCAAGTAATCAAACACATTAGAAAATTCAGACCAGGTCATTTTACAAAGTCAAAAGTGTAAAAAACTCAAAGTATCTAATTTAAAATTAAATCATTTCTTAATGTCTGTAATGGGATTAGTTCTCCTCTTCCTTTTTTTTTTTTCATTTCCTGGAGTATTTTCTCTCCACCTCTGACTACACAGTCATATATTTAGATATCCAGCCCAGGGGCTATGTCAATGAGCCTCCTTAATTGAGCCAGGTAATCTTGGAGAAAGATTTCCTGAAGGAGGACCAGAATTCCACCAGAAATAATCAAACTTAAAAGTAGTGGTCTAGTAGATACTCCTTAAAGCCCCAGGAGACATTTGGCAATGTCTGAAGACAATTTTGATTGTCATAACTGGGGGAGAGGTACTTCTCTTATCTAGGAGGTAAAGGTCAGCAATGCTGCTAAGCTAAGCATCTTCTAATGCACACAATATCCCACTCACATGCACACGCGCACACATACACACACACACACACAAAGAATTATTTTACTCTAAATATCAATAATGCTGGTATTGGGAAGCACTGATCTATGTAGTCATGGATCTCATTTTCTACTATAATAATATAGTAAAATGTTTTCTATAATTATCTTCCTAGCAAGCCCTAACTCACTGACAATGAGATAATTTTATGATAGATATCTAGTGCATTGTCCAGAACAGTAGTCATAGCTAACTTGTGGTTATTTACATTTAAATTAAAATTATCATTGAGTAAAGTTAAAATTTCAGTTCCTTGGTCACACTAGCCAGATTTGGAGTGCTTGATAGCCACATGTTGTTGGAGGTCACTGTATTGGAATATTTCCATTATTGCAGAAAATTTTATTTCACAATACTTATATGCAGACTCCACATGTGAACACAGTGAAAATGAGATATATGGTGGATAGAGTGATAGCTTATGTGTGCAAGGGGGATGGTGTGGAAAGATTATTCTGAACTTAATATTTTAATTTTTAATGTTAACTCATATGCCTATAACAATATCTAGAGGAGTTAAGAAAGGAAGCCAGATTCCCCAAAATAAAATGAAATTAAAATTAAAATTTCTTGAGAATGACAGAGGCTAAACTCTAGAATTAAGCTGAATGCAATTAAATAAGCATACAGTTCAATAGTTATGAGTATCTTGGGTTTTAGACATCAATTTTTATTTCCTTCTTAATCAATGAATTGGGATATAATGTTAAGCAGTTGATTTCCTGACTTCTCAATTGAGACCTTACAAGCCAGAAGGGACTGGGGCCCCATTCTCAGTCTTCTCAAACAGAATAATGCCCAGCCTAGAATTTTGTATCCTGCAAAACTAAGTATTTTATATGAAGGAGAAATAAAGACCTTCTCAGACAAGCGAAGACTGAGGGAATTCGTCAAGACAAGACCAGGAAGCACTCAGAACAGTGTTATACATGGATCAGCACCATAGACACTCACCACTCACAAGTATAAAATCATCCAAAAGCTAAAGGTCAAAGGCCAGATACAATAATGGCTCAAGAGAGAACACAAAGTAACAACATTCAACTCAACATGATGAACAGAAATTTACCCCAGTTATCAATTCTCTCAGTAATGTGAATGGCTTGAACTGCCCACTAAAGACATAGGCTGGCTAAATGGATAAATATACACAAACCAAGGATCTGCTGTCTTCAGGAAACACATTTAACCCACAAGGATTCATTCAGACTCAAGGTGGAGGAATGGAAAAATATTCCATGCAAATGGAAACCAAAAGAAAGCTGCCATAGCAGTTCTGATTTCAGATAACTTAGTCTTCAAATTAACAAAAGTAATGAAGGACAAAGCTGGTCATTATATAATGATGAAAGGTAGAATTCAACAAGAAGCTATAATAATTCTAGATGTTTATGCATCTAACTCAGGTACACCCAGATTCATAAAACAAATCCTACTTGATCTAAACAAAATGATAAACAGCAGCACCATGATTTCCTCTTCTGAATGTCAGAAATGGCTTTGGTGTCAAGGTGTCTATAAATGCAATTCACCCCATACATAAAAGTAAGAACAAAGATCATATGATTCTCTTAATAAATGCAGAAAAAGAATTTGATAAAGTCCAACACATCTTTATGATAAAAACTCTTAACAAAATAGGCATAGACAGCTCATACCTTAAAATTATCAAGTCCATTTATAGCAAACCGATGGCCAATATCATGCTGAATGGGGAAAGATTTAAACCATTCTCACTTCGAACTGGAACTAGACAAGAATGCCCACTATCTTCATTTCTATTCAACATAGTGCTCGAAGTCCTAGCTACAGCAATCAGACAAGAGAAGGGTATTAAGGGCACCAAAGCAGGGGCAGATGAGATCAAAATCTCACTCTTTGCCAGTGATATAATGTTATATCTAGAAAACCCCATGGATTTGTCCAAGAGAATCCTAGATTTGGTAAATGAATTCACTAAAGTCTCAGGTTACAGAATTGACATACACAAATCAGAGGCATTCATATATGCCAATAACAATCAAGCTAAAACTCAAATCAGAAACGCAATACCAGCTACACAGAAAAATGGCGGAGTAGGGGTGCCCTCCTGGCTCTCTGCTCCCAGAGCAAATAGTGAAGAAAGTGGATAGCCACACTCCAGCGATCTGCACTTCCATGAGACTAGCTTTGCAAGCCTGCAGATACCCAACAGAAAACGGAAGGATAAGACCATTTACAGCCTAAAGCAAAGGTGAACCGATCATTCTTCCTCAAAACTCGGGGATTCGGAGGCACACATCAGGGAGGGAGCGAGGCGCGGCTTAAGCCGCTGCCGGCGGGCAGTGGCGCCAGCCCTAACTGGTGCTGAGAAACATCCCTTCCTACACCGAGCTCCACTCCCACATAGGCCTAGAGGTGCCTGAAGTTGGTGAGAAGTGGCAGCGCAGGATTAAGCTGTGTGGAGAGGAGACTAGAGCAGGGAATGCGCTGAGTTCGCCAGAGCACACAGCGGCCGCAGTTTAAGGTGGGGGATCCGGCGCTGACTTGGCATTCCAGTGCTGACTTGGGCTCGGGGTTTGGAGAGGAGGCGCAGAGAAAGCGCTGGTACGCGCCGCTGCTCCACCAATTTGATATTGGACCATCACTTGCTGCACAAGCGGCACTGACTCTGTGCTCAGAGAGTGGACCCTGCCTGGACGGGGCAGAGCTACAGGGGAGATTGCCCTTGGCGAATTTAAGGCAGAGAAAGGTTGCCTTCCACACTCTCCTGTGACCCGGAGCCCCGCCCTGGGCTCCAAAGTCTCTGCCCCAGCCTTGGGGGCGGAGCTGAGATAGAAACTGTTCTCATTCCTGCTGCTTATCTCCACCTGGGTAATTCAAGAGACAAAAGTCAGGGATAGGTGGGTCCCATTGACTGCCTGCCTGCTTTTGATCAGTCTCACCCTGCACAGGTCTCCCTCGCGCTGTGCCCAGAGTGTGGAGCCCCCTTGGGCAGAGCTGGGCCTTGCAGGAGGCAGCAATCAGTGGCTATAAGGCAGAGATATTTTACGACCCCCACATCCGGGGATTTGGGGCTAGGCCTTTGGCTCCAAAGTTTGTATCCCCGCCTTGGGGGTGGAGCCGAGATAGAAACTGCTCCCAGTCCTGCCGCTTATCTCCACCTGTGGAATTAAAGAGACAGAACAAGGGGCCTGGTGGGTCTGGCTTCAGGACAATCTCTCACTGCACAGGTCTCCCACGCTCTGTGTCCAGAGTGCAGAGCCTGCCTGGCAGGAGATACCCACGAAGGAAGTTGCCCTTAGCTACTATAAGGCAGAGAGTCTTTACGTCTACCACCGTCCTGTTTCTTGTGGCTGAGCCTTGGCTCCAAAGTCTCTGCCCCCCCCACCCCGCACCCCGCATTGGGGGCAGAGCTGAGATAGGAACTGTTCCCATTCCTACCGCTTATCTCCACCTGTGCAATTAAAGAGACAGAAGACGGGGTTCCCTGGGTTTGGCTACGGGCCTGCCAGCTTCAGCCCAATCTCTATCTGCACAGGTCTTCTGTGCTCGGTGTCCAGGCCCTGGAGTTTGCCTGGGCAGAGCGAGCCTTGTAGGAAGCAGACTTTGGTGAATACAAGACAGAGAGACATTACAACCCACACACTCTGGTGACTTGCAGCTGGACCTTCGGTTCCAAAGTCTCTAACCCCGCCTTGGGGGTGGAGCTGAGATAGGAACTGCTCCGGTTCCTGCCATCTATTTCCACCTGTGTAATTAAGGAGACCAGCAGGAAGGGTAGGGTAATTGGCTGATTCCCCTCCGCTACATCTCAGACTGCTGGCTCCCCAGCGGGTTGAGAGACCTGCAGACACCACCCCAGCAAAGGCTGCTGACAGAGAGCAACTCCACCTACTGGCTCAGAAACTAAACAAGATGTGTGAATACCCAAACGAAAACCTAAAGGAAAGAAACAACAACTGAGCAAAATGGGAAGAAATCAGCGAAGGAACTCCGGAAATATGAAGAAACAAACGGAAAACACACCCCCAAAGAGGAGCACCAGCCCCTTAGAAACAGACAACAACCAAAACCTGGCAACTAAAATGACAGAAGAGGAATTTCGAATGTGGATCATAAGAACACTCACTGACCTGCAACAACAACTCAATAACCAACACAAAGAAACCACAAAAAGCCTCCGGGAAATGGAACAAAGGTTCAACAAAGAGATTGACACAGTGAAGAAAACTTTAACCGAAGTCCTAGAGATGAAGAATCAACTCAGGGAACTACAAAATAATGTGGAAAGTCTTAAAAACAGGGTAGATCAAGCAGAAGAAAGAATCTCAGATATCGAAGATAACACCTTCCAATTAAATAAATCAGTCACAGAAATACAGCAGAGAAACAAGAGAAAAGACCAAAGCCTACAAGAGCTGTGAGATTATGTGAAAAAACCTAACGTGAGGGTCATAGGGTTAGCAGAAGGGGAGGAAGACAACACTCAAGGGCTAGACAAGCTTTTTGAAGATATAATAGAGGAAAATTTCCCAGGCCTTGCTCAAAATCTCGATATACAAGTTCAAGAAGCCTAGAGGACCCCTGGGAGATTCAATGCAAACAGGAAGACGTCACGTCATGCAGTCATCAGACTGACCAAAGTATCAACTAAAGAGGCCCTTCTAAGAGCTGTAAGAAAAAAGCAGCAGGTAACATACAAGGGAAAGCCAATTCGAATAACATCAGACTTCTCTAATGAGACTTTACAAGCAAGGAGAGACTGGGGCCCCATTCTCACTCTTCTGGAACAAAACAATGCCCAGCCTAGAATCCTATTCCCTACAAAACTAAGCTTCATATATGAAGGAGAAATAAAAACATTCCCAGACAAGCAAAGGCTCAGAGAATTCACCAAGACAAGACCAGCCCTACAAGAAGTACTCAAAACAGTGTTACACACGGAACACCATAATAGAAACTCACGAATATAAAAAAAAACAAAAAACCAACCCCCAAAGATTAAAGGCCAGATATCTCTATGGATCAAGAGAAAAAACAAAGCAACAAAATCCAACCCAACAGAATGAACAGTAATCTACCTTACCTATCAGATCTCTCAATAAATGTGAATGGCTTAAACTCTCCACTCAAGAGACATAGGCTGGCTGAATGGATAAGAAAATACAGGCCAAGTATATGCTGTCTTCAGGAAACACACCTACCCTGCAAGGATGCATATAGACTAAAAGTAAAAGGGTAGAGATCAGTATTCCAGGCAAGTGGAAGCCAAAAGAAGGCTGGCGTGGCTGTTCTAATTTCAGACGATTTAGTTTTTAAACCAACAAAAATTGTGAAAGACACAGAGGGTCATTACATAATGGTGAAGGGCACAGTTCAACAAGAAGAGATAACAATTTTAAATATATACGCACCCAACTTAGGTGCACCCAGTTTCATGAAGCAAACCTTACTGGATCTAAGCAAATGGATTAATAGCAACTCCATAATCACCAAAGATTTCAACACCCCACTGACGGCTCAAGACAGATCCTCCAAACAGAAAATTAATAAAGAAATAATGGACTTAAACAAAACCCTGGAACAATTGGGTCTGACTGACATCTACAGGACATTCTACCCCAAATCCACTGAATATATGTTCTTCTCATCAGCTCACAGGACATTCTCTAAGATTGACCATATCCTAGGACACAAAGTAAACCTCAAGAAATTTAAAAAAATAGAAATCATACCATGTATCTTCTCAGATCACAATGGAATAAGGGTAGATATCAACCCTAACAGAAACTCACATTTCTACACAAAAACATGGAAATTAAACAACCTTCTACTAAATGATTACTTCATAAATGAAGAAATCAAGAAGGAAATAAAAAAATTCTATGAAGAAAATGACAATGGAGAGACAAGTTATCAACTCCTCTGGGACACAGCTAAAGCAGTTCTGAGAGGAAAGTTTATCTCCATAAATGCCTATAACCAAAAGTCAAAAAGATCACAAATAGACAATCTAATGAAACAACTCAAAGAGCTGGAAAAAGAAGAACAGACCAGACCCAAACCAGCAGAAGGAGTGAAATCAACAAGATCAAATCAGAACTAAATGAAATTGAAAACAGGAAAGCTATTCAGGAGATTAACAAAACAAAAAATTGGTTCTTTGAAAAAATAAACAAAATTGACACGCCACTGGCTAAGCTAACGAAAAGCAGAAAGGAGAAATCTCTAATAAACTCCATCAGGAATAAAAAAGGAGATACCACAACTGATCCCAAAGAGATACAAGATATAATTTATGAGTACTACAAAGATATTTATTCACACAAACTGGAAAATGTGGAGGAAATGGACAAATTTCTAGAAACACACAGCCTTCCTAGGCTCAACCAGGAAGAAATAGATTCCCTGAACAGGCCAATCTCAACAGCTGAAATAGAAACAGCAATTAAAAATCTCCCTACAAAGAAAAGTCCCGGTCCAGATGGCTTCACACCCGAATTTTACCACACTTACAAAGAAGAACTAATACCTATCTTGCAGAAACTATTCCACAACATCGAGAAGAATGGAAACCTCCCTGACACCTTTTATGAAGCGAATATTACTCTGATACCAAAACCAGGAAAGAATCCAACAAAAAAAGAAAACTACAGACCAATATCCCTAATGAATATAGATGCAAAAATTTTCAACAAAATCTTAGCTAACCGAATCCAGACGCTTATCAAAAAAATAATCCATCATGACCAAGTGGGCTTCATCCCAGGAATGCAGGGATGGTTCAACATACGCAAATCTATAAATGCAATTCACCACATAAACAGAAGCAAAAACAAAGACCACATGATTCTCTCAATAGATGCAGAAAAAGCTTTTGACAAAATTCAACACCCTTTCATGATACGAACACTCAAGAAAATAGGCATAGAAGGGACATACCTAAAAATGATACAAGCCATTTCTGACAGACCCATAGCCAACATCATACTGAATGGGGAAAAACTGAAAGCATTCCCACTTAGAACCGGAACCAGACAAGGCTGCCCACTATCTCCACTTCTGTTCAACATAGTACTGGAAGTTCTGGCTACAGCAATCAGACAGGAAAGTGGAATTAAAGGTATCCAAATAGGGGCAGAAGAAATCAAACTTTCACTGTTTGCTGATGATATGATATTATATTTAGAAAACCCCAAAGATTCAACCCGGAAACTCCTGGAACTGATAAATGAATTTAGCAAAGTCTCAGGATACAAAATCAATACACAGAAATCAGAGGCATTCCTATACGCCAACAACAATCAAATCGAGAACCAAATTAAAGACTCAATACCCTTCACAATAGCAACAAAGAAATTAAAGTACCTAGGAATATACTTAACGAAGGAGGTAAAAGACCTCTAGAGGGAAAACTATGAAACACTGAGGAAGGAAATAGCAGAGGATATAAACAGATGGAAATCCATTCCATGCTCGTGGATCGGCAGACTCAACATCATTAAAATGTCTATACTACCCAAACTGATCTACAGATTCAACGCAATACCTATTAAAATCCCATCAGCATTCTTCACAGATATAGAAAAAATAATTTTACGCTTCGTATGGAACCAAAGAAGACCCCGAATATCAAGAGCAATTCTAGGCAACAAAAACAAATTGGGAGGTATTAATATGCCAGATATCAAACTATACTACAAAGCTGTTGTAATTAAAACAATCTGGTATTGGCACAAAAATAGGATTATTGACCAGTGGAACAGATGTGAGAATCCTGATATAAAACCATCCTCATATAGCCATCTCATCTTTGACAAAGCAGACAAAAACATACGCTGGGGAAAAGAATCCCTTTTCGATAAATGGTGCTGGGAAAACTGGATAGCCACTTGTAGAAGGTTAAAACAGGACCCACACCTTTCACCTCTCACAAAAATCAAATCACGCTGGATAACAGACTTAAACCTAAGGTATGAAGCTATTAGAATTCTAGAGGAAAATGTTGGAAACACTCTCCTAGACATCGGCCTAGGCAAAGAGTTTATGAAGAAATCCCCAAAGGCAATCAAAGCAGCAACAAAAATAAATAAATGGGACATGATGAAACTACAAAGCTTCTGCACAGCCAAAGAAACAGTCATGAAAGTAAACAGACAACCTACAGAATGGGAGAAAATTTTTGCATCCTACGTATCCGATAAAGGGCTGATAACTAGAATATACTTAGAACTCACGAAAATCAGCAGGAAAAAATCAAATAACCCTATAAAAAGTGGGCAGAGAACTTGAACAGAAACTTTTCTAAAGAAGACAGAAGAATGGCCAACAAACATATGAAAAAATGCTCACCATCCCTAATCATCAGGGAAATGCAAATCAAAACTACAATGAGATATTACTTAACTCCAGTGAGATCAAAAAGTCTCCAAATAACAAATGCTGGCGTGGATGTGGAGAGAGAGGAACACTCCTACACTGCTGGTGGGACTGCAAGCTAGTTCAACCTCTGTGGAAAGCAATATGGAGATACCTTAAAGCGATACAAGTGAATCTACCATTTGATCCAGCAATCCTATTACTGGGCATCTACCCAAATGATCCAATGACACTCTACAAAAAAGACACCTGCACTCGAATATTTATAGCAGCACAATTCATAATCGCAAGGCTGTGGAAACAGCCCAAGTGCCCATCAATCCAAGAATGGATTAATAAAATGTGGTATATGTATACCATGGAGTACTATTCAGCTCTAAGAAACAATGGTGATATAGCACATTTTATATTTTCCTGGTTAGAGCTGGAACCCATATTACTAAGTGAAGTATCCCAAGAATGGAAAAACAAGCACCAGATATATTCTCCAGCAAACTGGTATTAACTGAGTAGCACCTAAGTGGACACATAGGTACTACAGTAATAGTGTATTGGGGGGGCGAGGGGGGGCGGTTGTATACATACATAATGAGTGATATGCGCACCATCTGAGGGATGGTCATGCTGGAGACTCAGACTTGTGGGAGGAAGGGGGGATGGGCATTTATTGAAACCTTAAAATCTGTACCTTCATAATATGCTGAAATAAAGAAAAAATAACTACACAATTCCATTGCATATACAGCAATATTGTTTTAATCTTGCAACATTAGAATTTGTGGTTGTTTTGAAGGTTTTTTTTTTTTTGAAGAAAATAACTGTTCGGTAAAATAAGAAAGAAATTTGGGGAAAAAATCATAGGTGTGGGAAGAGTTAAAAAAAAAAAAGAAACGCAATACCTTTTGCCATAGCCCCCTCCAAATTAAATATCTAGGAATATATTTAATGAAAGATATGAAAGACATATATAAGGAGAACTACAAAACACTAAAAAAAGAAATTGTAGAAGATGTAAACAGATGGAAAAATCTACCTTGTTCATGGATTGGTTGAATCAATATTGTTAAAATGTCAATATTACCTAAAGTCATCTACAGAATTAATGCAATCCCCATCAAAGTACCATCATCATTCTTTACAGATCTAGAAAAAAAAATTCTTCAGTTTGCATGGAACCAGAAAAGACCTCGAGTAGCCAAAGCAATCTTGAGTAAAAAGAACAAACTGGAAGGCATCAGTCTTCCAGACTTCAAGCTGTAATACAAAGCAATAATAATTAAATCAGCCTAGTATTGGAGCAAGAACAGAGACATTGATCTTTGGAACAGGGCCGAGATTCCAGAGATGAAAGCATCTGCATATGGTAATCTAATCTTTGATAAAGCAGACAAAAATATACATTGGGGAAAAAAATCTCTTTTCAATAAATGGTGCTGGGAAAACTGGATAGCTACATGCAGAAGAATGAAATTGGATCCCTACCTCTCACCTCTCACAAAAATCCACCCAAGATGGATAACAGACTTAAACCTAAGGCATGAAACCTTAAGAATTCTAGAAGAAGATGTTGGGAAGACCCTTTCAGGCATTGGCCTAGGCAAAGAATTCTTGAAGAAGACCCCCAAAGCAATCACCGCAAAAAAAAAAAAACAACAAACAACAACAAAAAAAAAACCAAAAAAAAAACCTTCTGCACAGCCAAGGAAACTATCATTAGAGGAAGGAAACTATCATTAGAGGAAATAGACAACCTACAGAATGGGAGAAAATATTTGCTCTCTGCACATCCTGTAAAGGTCTGGTAACAAGAATCTATTTAGAACTTAAAAGAATCAACAAGAAAAAATCAAACAACTCCATTGAGAAATGGGCAATGGAAATGAACAGAAACTTTTGAAACCAAGACAGAATAATGGCCAGCAAACATATAAAAAAAATGCTCAACATCTCTAATCATTAGGGAAATGCAAATCAAAACCACAGTGAGATATCACCTAATACCAGTGAGATTGGCCTCTAACAAAAAATCCCAAAACAATAAATGCTGGCGAGGATACAAAGAGGCAGGAACACTCTTACACAGCTGGTGGGACTGCAAATTAGTGCAACCTTTGTGGAAAAGAATTTGGAGATACCTCAAAGAGCTAAAAATAGAAATACCATTTGATCCAGCTATAGCATTATTATGCATCTACCCAAAAGAGCAAACGACATTCTATAAAAAAGACATCTGCACCCGAATGTTTATGGCAGCACAATTCACTATTGCAAGGACGTGGAAACAACCCAAGTGTCTGTCAATTCATGAGTGGATTATTAAAATTTGGTATATGTTTACAATGGAATATTACTCAATTCTAAGAAATGACAGCGAGCTAGCACCACTTATATTTTCCTGGATTGAGCTTGAGCCCATTATCTGAAGTGAGGTGACACAAGTTCTGAAGAATGGGTTTCACATGTACTCACCATCAAATTGGTACTGACTGATGAACACTGTGGTGCTCAAAGGGTGGTGGTGTTCACCAGGGATTCGGGGGTGGAGGGGGTAGACTCACAATCGAGGGATGCGGTGAGCATTGTGGAGGGGAAGGGCATACCTCTAACCCTTGCTAGGGAGAGGCAAAGATATAAAATGTAACCAAAATGTTTGTACTCTCTTAATTTCCTGAAATAATAAAAGAAAAGGGGGCTTTGGGTCTACCCCGTGAAATCTGATCTGGTGTATATATCTTTGTTTCACTGTTCTAATTGTGTAGATCTCCCTGGGTTTTCCAAGAATAGACTTCATTCACAAAGTCTATGTAATTTCTATGAAAAATACTGCATTCCTTTGATATGTGTAGTTTAATATTGATTATGGTCTTCAGTACAGAGGCAATAACTTATCTTATTTCACCTAACATTAGGGATATATAACTTTTCTTTTATACTGTAAAAGAAAAAAATATACACTACCAGTTAAACAGACAAAGAAACATTTATTCAAGACTATCAAAATAGAGGATAAAGGTTGAATTCTACTCCCCTGAAACAAAAATACAAGAAGATTATAAATGTTAAGGAGAGCGAATAGAAAAGTACTGTAGGATAAGGGAGGTGTGTCAATAAGATTAAGCCATCTATGGTGGCTAATTGGCACTTCTTTAAGTTAGGCTCCAATTGTCTCAGAATCTGAGAGACCAAGGCCCTATTTTTCTTGATGATTACATTTCAAAGAGATGGTTCCCAGGTCCCTGAGAAATGTATCCTTGGTTTGTAGCAGATTTACACCTCAAAGATCCATAGAAAGAATTTAAAATTGAAAGATTTCTAAAGAAACTTTTCTAAGAAAATGAAGTCAGGGGCCCATAGTCAGGAAGAAATCTGTCTATAATTTTGTCAAGCTGAGGGGAACAGTAGGACCATCTTGGTCAATGCAGAGTGAACTATGACATTTTAAACCTTAACTGCTGAGAATACTTTCTGATTTGAATTTCAGTCAGAAAAAGAAATCTCCCATTGAGCAGTATCTTGCTCCCAACCCTTGTAACCCAATTATAAAATTACACATTTTATCACTCTAACTGAGATCTAAAATAGTGCCATTTTTTTCCAGGTTAGCAACTTCAAAAGACCCAATAGTGATAAATGGAAAGAAGAAAGAGTGGAAAGAAGTAAGGGCAATTACACCTAATTACCAACTCAGAATTAGGACAAGAAGATTCATTAATTTTCAGAGCAATTTGTGAGTGCACAGCTATGCAAATTTGTGAATCAAATTTGAAGAAAAAGTCTAAATTTCAAGAACTCACAGAGTGGGAGAGATGAGTTCCTAGACAACTGGTTATCTCAAACAGAATTTGCATGAGGCAGACATGCAGCATCTCCTTGTTTCTAAATAATAATTTTATTTTAACTGCATGTGCTACTACTCTTCCCTTACACCCAACAGTATGGGTTCTAACTTCTTTATCTCTACAATAAGGCAAATCTCCCAGTTTCATTTGCTCATAACACTGCATTTTAAAGCATTGATCAATATTGTAACTATTTAATTATTTGGATAATTATTTATTTTAAAATGACCTGTTCTAGTTGCGTGTGAACTCCATGAGAGCATAGATGCTCATAGCTGACTTCACCATCGCTGTGTCTCTAGCCTAACACCTGACAGAGTAAATACTAATTATTTTAAATATATTGACACTGTGTCATAAACTTTTTGCTTCTTAAGGAAATGACAGGTAAATTCCTTTACTCTTCACTATGCTTCTTAAGAAGTTTTCTAAAATGTAGTCTTTGTTAATTTAAAATAATATACATATTCAAAACAATCCACAGCAGAGTTGAACATTTTGTAAGTTGTGAGAAAAGATTTTTCTCCATATGTTATATGTCATAACATATACGCCATTAAATTTCAAGATGAAAAGAAACTCAATCCCCCATATACTTTAAAATAAAACATTTTATAGATAAAAGTGGCATAATCTAAATGTACCATATCAGTTAGAAGGGATGTTCAAAATATCTAGCCAACAGGGTTGGTGTATGTTTCCATTGATGGCAGTGGGAAACAACTTCTAGAATAAAAAAACAATAATATAGCAATCGGATTAGAAATGAGACACAATAAGGAAAATGAGATTATCCAATTCAAATATAATTAAAATGTATTTAATGGATAATATATTGCATTTAATAAAGTAAAAATAATTACTGACTAAATATTACCCTGAGAATGGTAGGTAGAAAATACTAATAAAAAGCAAGCAAATGGAAAATGATAGTTTGAACTTATTCCTAAACTTAACCTCAGCCTTTTAAGTTTGATTTGGGTAATTTTTCCAGCTGAGATTCTTCATATATTTAGTAACCTTAATCTGACTGTTTCAAATTTATTAATATTTTCACAGTCACAGGAACTGCTCTTTGGAACTACTAAACTATGATGTTTCACGGCATCACTTTTACATTTTTTTTAAATAGCTCATTTCCAGCCAATATTTGTTTATAATTAGGATTTAATAAAAATAATGACACAAAGAATAGGTAATAGTTTAACTTTATTCTTTTGTCTTATCAATGGGCATATTATATTATTACAATGTTCAAATCTGCATCAAATCTTATAATCCTGTGTCATTTGGCTGTCAATGCTTTGGTGTTACTTGAACTTTTTTACAAAACAGTATTTCAAATTCAATTTTGTGTATTCATTTTTGTAAATGTACAATCAGAGGATTTTCACCCCAAAATTTTTCCTGAAATGCCTTTTATGAAAATTGATTTAGGAACAAACTATTTGTCATACACAAAATATTGCCCATCAAACTATTTTAAATGGTCAATTACTTTTCTAATGTATTAATATATATAATATATATATTTATTCTTTCAGAAATATACTGTTTTTGGTTAAATTATATTTCCATTATCATAGCATACTGGATTGTATGTTGGGGTCATTTTTTTCTAAAACAAAAATGAACGTTTATTGTTCTGTTCTTATTTATAAAGGTATATGATATATTAATTTTAACTTTTGGGGAAAACCACAGTACTCTAATGTCGACCAATATCCCTTCTGTGTGTGTTGCATTCTCTCTCTCTTGCTCTCCTACTGTCGTTCTATTGCTCCCACTCTCGCTCCACTCTCGCTCTCTGTCTTTTTCTGTAATTCTGGCTGAAATATGACTACACTACCTCAACAGCCCTATATCCAGATGGCTAGGATTTTTAACAACTTCCAAAAGCTTTGCTTTTCAAAATTTTCTTAAATTTTCCTATTATCACTTACATCCCTATGATTATATTTCTTACAATATACTATGTAGTGTCTATTTTATGGCCCAGGGCTCAGCAAACTACCTTTCATGGGTCAAATCCAGCCCACCACCTGTTTGTGTAAATAAAATTTTATTGGAACACAATCATGCCCATTGATTTACACATTATCTATGGCTTATTTTATAGTACAAAGAAAGAGTTGAATAGCTGTGACAAAGATTATATGGCCTACAAAGCCTAAAATATTTGCTATCTGGCCCTTTGCCTCAAAAGTTTGCTGTCTCCTCTTTATTGCTCGAGATATAGCAGGTATTGAATATATAGTCATATCTTAGTTAAATTAATAGATAGATGGATGGATGGCAAATGATAGATAGATACAGCCTTATGTAAGAGGAGACCACTTCATTTCATTCAGGGTGCTGAGATCCAAATTAATTTTCTGAGTACAAGAGGGTTTTATTTTGGTTAGAGAAAAAGGAATATGTATGTCTTCATAGAAAGAGTCAATATTGGGAAAACATCCTGAAGTCAAAAGAATTAAAAGATTTAGTTATTGACTAAGGTAAAAAACATTTAATTTGAAATCAAAAGAGTATACTAGTTTCTAATTCCCTTCAGCTCACATAAAACCTGGACAGTCAATAATATTATTAAATGTGGCAGAGTTCACTATTACCTAAATTAAGAAATTTTCATACCCTATTATGTTCTTTGTCTTGAGTTGATTTCACTGCTGTTTCCTTCATCACTGTGGATCTGTTCATTAATTAAAATTGAAAATAAATAGTATTAATGAATTTCTTTCTGAAGCTTGCTCACAAAATTTGAAAGTAGACAAGCTTGCAGTACTTAGGGAATTTTTAATTATCAGAATTATCTTATAATCCTTTGAAATCTGGATGAGAGCTGGCTCAAGTAAGATATTTAATGGAAATTATGCAGCATAAACACAGTGATAGTTTTTTCAGTTTGTGAAGCTTAATTTCTTGGATTCCTCAAATAAATAGTTTCTGGACTATGGAATCTTCAAAAAAGTGTCTGAAGACCAGAAATAGCTATGGTTGGTAGAGATATCTTTCTTTGGTCATCTCTGAAGCAATGTTGAGGATGGGCAAAATGCACTATATAATGAGACTGCCAACCTTGATGCTGAAATTTCATTGTTTTTTTCATATTTAAACCAGGTTTATAATTTTATATTATATGTAATATTATTATTATTATTATTTTTATTTTCACGTCAGACAGGTAATGAGCCGGTGACGTAACAAGGTTTGAGGGAGGCACATCTCACACATGGGTGTGAAAACCAAATCATCACGTTTATGAACTACAAAAGGATCGTATATGTAGTATAAAAACAGAATACATAATTGGATTCTTCAAAATATAGAAATAAGTGTTTATATGCCATTTCCACTCTCAGAATTCCTTATTTTATTTTTTTTTCATTTAAATTATCTCTGTCATGCCATTTTATTTTTTTATCCACTGTTTTATTTATATTTATATGTGCCTAAGAAGATAGAAAATGTATAATAAAGGCTGAGGTTGGCAATAAATAAGCTGTGAGCCTACATATTTTGTAATGGTGGAGGCTTGAGACATGAAACAGAAGCCCTTAGTGTTAAACTTTCCCTCTCTGGCTGCAGGGGACTGCTGTACTACCTCCTGAATAAAAGAAGACTTGGCTACAGAACTGTGAGGACTAGAAAAATCTCTTTGCAAGCATATTGCCCAATTTGCAAATTAAAGTGGAATATAGCTGGACAATAAATTTAAGAAGCAAATCTACCTGCCATAAAAAGCATTACTGCTTTTCAATCAAGGGACCAGAGAAAAGTAATAGTTGGGAAAATCCTGATCTTAGAAATCAGCATTTTTGAATGCAAATTTTTAACAGTGGAGAGAAATCTACCATATATAAGGTTTATATCAAACCGTCTGACATATCTGGACATAAGATATTTGTGGGACAAAAAGCAAAATGTCAATCCATTGTCAGAGTTTCTTCTATCCTCCCCCAAATGGTAGAATCTAAGAATGAAAAGAAACCTTACAAATGAGAAAAAAGAGACTCAAATGTCAAAAATAGCCTACAAAAATTTCCTTCCTTTGTTCCTACGTTTCTTCCTTCTTTATTTTCTTCTTTCCTTTTCTCTCTTTCTCTGTTTTTTTCATTTTCTTGAAGATATATGCAATCAACAAGCATTGAGTGGCAATTACAATTTATTGTGACAAACACTGAAGATAAAAAGAAAAATAATAAAACAACATAGTAAATACAATAATAGAAATATGCACATGATATCATTGAATGCCTAGAAGAGTCATATAATATAATTTAAGGTGAAGAATTCAGGAAAAAATTAATATGTATACAGAGTCATGGTATGAGTAGGCATTAGCTATGGGAATTCTGTTAGAAAAAAGATGAGGTAGAAATCAGGAAGAGGATATTCTTGGCCATTAGTACATTATAATAAAAGACTTTGTAAAGCAAAATTACCTGATGTATGAAGGAAGCAATGGCCACTCTGTGTTATTGGAGTCTGAAATAGGGAATGGGCAGTGATACAGACAGAAAAGAAAATAGAGTCAAATTATATGGTGTTTCAAAAATTTTGTAACCTATTCTATGAGTAATTAGGACCCATCGAAGCATTTAAGGAGCTTAATTATTTGGAATATTGCTTTTTTGATAGATAACATTGGTGGCTTTTTTATATGTGGCTTTTTATAGGGTGGATACATATAGTTTTGGTGGGATCAGTTACTGATTGCTCACCCAACAAACCTACTCAGGAAGTTGTTGTAACAGTGATGGGTTAGATTAAAATCTGAAATAAAAAAGTTGTTATTAAGATGAATAGAAGGGAGCTTGCTCAAAAAATATTTATAGGGTGAAATGACAGAATATTACAACAAATAAGATGTCAAACTTGAGAAAAAAAAAAGAGATCGAAAGATGAATCTCATCTTTCTTTCCAATTCAGATACTTTTTATTTCTTTTTCTTACCCAATTGCTCTACCCAGGTCTTCCAGTACTATGTTGAATAGAAGTGGTGAGAACAGGCGCACTTTGTATGTTTGTAATTTTAGAGGAAAAGCTTTCAGTTTTTTACCACTGACTATGATCTTAGCTGTGTTTTTTTTCATATTTGGCCTTTATCTTGTTGAGGTAATTTCCTTCTATTTTTACTTTGTTGAGGATTTTTAAACATGAGTGTTGAATTTTGCCAAATGATATGATTACAGAGATTATTTCGCAATGTGTTTAGCAAAACATCAAATTGTACACCTTAAATACATATAATTTTTATTTGTCAATAAAGCTGAAAAAAATGAGCCTCAGGTATGTAGCTGGAATGATTGGGTGGATGGTAGTATAACTAAATATGATGTAAAATAATCAAGAAAGAAAAAAATTTGGCTGGGGAACAGTTAATGCTGTGTTATTATGTACTACATTTAAAGTGCTTGCAGATAGCTGGATTTAGTGTGCAGCTCCAGAAGAGATCTGGGCAGCCTAATGGTAAGGGTGGAACCATGACAGTGAATGGAATCTTACATGCTGAGCAGTGGGCAAAGGATGATTTAAAAGTTTCAGCATTCAACAGATATATTCAGAGTTGAGAAAGCAATGGGTGAAGAACGGGAAACAATATTAGAGACACAGGTCCAAGGAAGTAGATCACTGAAATCAGGAAAGAAAACATTTGCAACAATGTGTTGATCAGTTCAGGCTAGATTCATGTCATGCTCTGCCTACTTCTAAACCAAAACTTGGCTGACTAAAGTAGAAAGTTCATTTTTCATTTCATTTTTCTTTACTTTCTCACTGTCATCTTTAATTTAAATATTTACTATATCCTGTGTATATATGTATGTGTGTGTGTGTGTATTCTCCAAATTTTTATCATTACTCTAGAAAAATAATCCTCGATTTGTTTAAAGCTTTTGGTAATTATAAAATATCCTGGCAGTCTTATTGTGAGATGATTTTGTTGTTGTTTCTGTTGTTGCTTAGTTGGATTTACCATATATTGTGCCAAGAACTGAGATAGATGTTGAAAGAATAAAAAAAAAAAGAGGATGTCAATCCAAATTATTTTGGGGTTTCTAATCTAGGTGTTATGATATGCTTAAAAATACTATCATTTGCTGTAGGAATTAGAGTGAGATAGGTGAGATAGGTATATATACAATAATATGCATATTATTGTATAATAATCCTATTATACAGTAGGATTCCAGAATTTTTAATTTCTTTCCATTTTTCCAGTTTAGAAATGATAAAACTGAAACCCAGAAAACTAACTGATCTTGACTTTCCCAAGATCATGAAACTAGTTAAATATATTGCTTTCTGGTGAACAAATGGATGTTTGGGGGATACAAATTGAGATTTAGGATTATGTCCCAAAAGAAGTATATGTTGTCATAGAGAGGTGACTATATTTAATTACTTCTTTAGAAATCACATCATTTAATGGAAGACTGAAAATATATGACATACCCATTTCCATTCAGTATACTTTGCTACAATAATTCCTTGTGCTTAATTTTAAAAGTCAAGCTCTTTTAAAACAGCAGGTTACAGTTTTTCCTTTCAGAGACCTTCACTCTTCTTTCAGCACATGCAATACTATCATGCTGGCTGATGTTGAGCTGCACACAAAGAAATAGGTTGTCACACTGGGCTCCATGAGGAGTAGGTGATAGGAAACCAGGTATGAGCACACAGCCGTGGTCGCTGACATGGTAGGGTACAGCAGTCCCTTTATTCTGCACAGAGCCACGTGTTGACTGTATACCTGTTGAAATGTTGCTACCTCCAGTCCTGGGCTACAGAACACCATAAGGACAGCTCTCAGGGATAACTGAGGAAATTTCTGTGGTAGTGATTTATGAAAATATCTCATCCACAGGTTCCATTAAGTTGGCTGCAATAACCAGGCAAGGAATCAGGCTTCTGGTGGAAGAAAACACAGATCTTTGTGGCATGACTATAAATGTCCACATAGCCACTGTGGATATTCAGAGAAGGCTACTGTCTTCCTGGCTACCAAGTGGATGGCACCATTCTCAGAGGCTTTTAAATGTTTGCTGCAGTTTGGCTGTTGTATATAGCACGGGAAGGACATCTTTGCAAGATCCAGTAGACTGGACACCTAGTTCATCATGATTCTTTCTGATGAGTTCACTGCCTTATTAATAATTCAGATCACGAGTGGGGCATTCTTGTGATTAGGCCAGTCAAAGGGATTGTATATGTCTTGTTTCGAGTCCACAGAAGGTTGAACTCATCCACAAGTAGCACAATAATCTCCAGAGGTGGTTTCCAAGTTATACTAAAGTAGTTCAACTGGGAGCTACATGTATTGGCCTTTACACATTGTAATAGAAAGCTCCTCTAGAGCAAGATTCCTGATTTTGGCACTATTGACATTTTTGGCCAAAGAATTATTTGTTGTTAAGAGACTATCCTGGGTACTGTAGGAGACCGAGCAGTGTTCTTGACCTCTCCTTACTAGATGCCAGCAGCAACCACCATACCACTCGATCCTCAGTTTTGACAACCAAAAATGTCTCCAGACATTGCCGAATGTTCCCTGGGGACAAAACTGACCCCCACTTGGGAACCACTGTAGTAGAATTTTGTCGGTAAATATATTCCAATGGTTATGTTTCATTTTCTTATTAAATCAAATCACATTTTAAATTACTGAATTTTATAATACTAATATTTTCAAAATGTTTTTGGTTCTCTATCTACATATTTGGTTCTTTATTAAGATTTAGTAAAAATATAATTAAGACTTGAATACCAATTTTAACCAAAATTTCTCTATCCAGTGAGGAAGATATGATCAAATATTTTAATAGTAGGACCCATATAATAGCAGTGTCCATATATAAAGAAATGTGTTAATACATATGAAACTATCATGCTTTCGAGTGAAATAAAAGAGCAGAAACCATTCAAAATTTACTAGTTTCAATGCGATTTTGAAAATCACTTTGCCTTTAGAAATGTCAGACTTTTTCAACTGAGATTTATTAGTATTGCCCTGACAATTTTCTTCTGCTTTCCTTAAGCTTCCTGTATACATAGTATAATTTCTTACTGGTGGTAGAAGGCTTTTGGTACCAACAAACCTCTTACCAGGGAGTTAGTATGCTGTTTCTGCAATATATAACCAGTCTGCATTTTGGTATTGAAATTTTCCATAAATAATAAACATCTCACTTTAAAAAAAAATCCCAATTCTAAAATAAAATAAAATTAGTAAAATTCTTAACATTTAATTGGCAATAGTCTTCAGAACTGTTTCATTGCATAATTATTCACTAGGATATTTTTAGAATCATTGGGATTACAGGAAAGCTGAAGCTAAGTGTATCTTCACACTATATTTTAAAAGTAATTATTTAATCCTTAATTTAGACTTTTCCTTAATGAAAGCAGCACAAATATTTAATACAACTATTAATGTTTTATAAAATTCATACATTTATGGTATGTAGTATATAAGTAGTAATGAGATATATATATATATATATACATATATATATATATATATATATATAAAATGGTTAAAATATAACTACCTTAACAATACAAGTTGAGTAACCCTTATCTGAAATCTGAAATGCTTGGGACCAGAAGTGTTTTGGATTTTAGACTTTTTCAGATTTTGGAATATTAGCATATACATAATGAGATATGTTGGGGATAGGACCCAAGTCTAAACATGAAATTTATGTTTCATATACACCTTATACGCATAGCCTGAAGGTTATTTTATACAATATTTTTAACAATTTTGTGCATGAACCAGTTTGTGTTAAGTACTTATTTGTGAAATGTTCTACTTGTGGCTTCATGTCAGTGCTCAAAAAGTTTGAGATTTTGAAACATTTTGGATTTCATATTTTTGCATTAGATATGCTCAACCTATAACTCATTTCCTATGATAAAGACAATGACAGTCGTTAAAATAGTTTTTTAAATTGTTTTAAAATATAAACAACATAAATTTTACTATCTTAACTATTTTTAAATATACAGTTCAGTAATGTTAATTACATTTAGTTGTTGTGTATCCAATTTCCAGAACTCTTTTCATCTTGCAAAACTGAAACTCTATACCCATTAAACAATAACTCCCAATTCCTCCCTCTCCCCTAGTCCTTGGCAACCACCATTCTACTTTGTTATTTCTATGAATTTGACTACATGAGTATCTCATATAAGTGGAATCATACAGTACAGTCAGTCCTCTGTATCTTTGGGTTCTGCATCTATGGATTCAACCAACCATGGATTGAAACTATTTGAATAAAAAAATGGTCATATCTGTAATGAATTATGTACAGACTTTTTCATTCTTTTTCTTTTTCTCTCCTTTTTTTTTTTTTTTTTTGAGATTGCCTCACTCTGTCACCTGGGCTAGAGTGCCGTGGTATCAGCCTAGTAGCTCACAGCAACTTCAAACTCCTGGGCTCTAGCAATCCTCCTGCCTCAGCCTCCTGAGTACCTAGGACTATAGACATGCAATACTACCCCTGGCTAATTTTTTTCTATTTTTGGTAGAGACGGGGTCTCGATCTTGCTCAGGCTGATCTCGAACTCCTGACCTCAAGGGATCCTCCCACCTTGGCCTTCTAGTGAGTTAGTATTACAAGTGTGAGCCACCGCACCTGGCCTCTAGACTTTTCTTTCTTGTCATTATTCCCTAAACAATAGAGTGTAATAACTATTGACCTAGCACTGACATTGTATTAGACATTACAAATAATCTAGAGATGGTTTAAAGTATACAGGAGGATCTGAGTAGGTTGTATGAAAATACTATACCAATTTATATGAAGAACTTGTGCATCTGTGGATTTTGGTATCCACTCAGGCTCCTGAAATCGATCCCCCACAGATATTGAGGAATGAATGTATTTGTCTCTTTGGACTGTCTTATTTCACTTAGTATAATGTCTTCAACTTTTGTCCATGTGGTAGCACATCAGAATTTTCTTACTTCTTAAGGATGAATAATATTCCATTGTATGTCTGTACCACATTTTGTCTATCCATTTATCTATTGATAGACACTTGGGTTGTTCCTCATTTTGACTATTGTCAAACAATGCTTCTGTGAACAAAGGTATACAAATCTCTCTTTGAGACTCTGCTTTCAATTCTTTTGGTCTATACCCAGAAGTAGAATTCCTAGATGGTATGATAGTTTTATTTTTGTTTATTTTATTTTATTTTTTTGAGGAACCACCATGCTGTCTTTCATAGTGACTGCAACCATTTTACAATCCTACCAATGATACACAAGGGTTCAATTTCTCTATATCCTCATGAACATTTATTTTCTTGTTTTGATAGTAGCCATCCTAATGGATGTTAGGTAATGTCTTATTGTGATTTTGATTTGCATTTCCCCATTGATAAGTGATATCAAGCATCTTTTTATATGCTTGTTATCCATTTGTATACCCTTGAAGACATGTCTATCTATGTCTTTTGCTCATTTTTTAATTGAGTTGTTTGCTTTTTGTTGTTAATTTGCAGGAGTTCTTTATATATTCTGGATATTAATCCCTTATCAGATTTTCAAATATTTTTCCCATCCTGTTTGTTGCCTTTTCACTCTGTTGGTTATGTCCTTTGATGCATTGAGGTTTTCTAATCTTAATGTAGTCCAATTTATCTACTTGCAGTCTTAATTTTATATCTCAAATCTAAATTCAATGACTTGCATCATTGATCTTGAAACTATGTCATGTAGTGGTTCAGGAAATCAGCCATGAATGGTGAACTAGTATGTGGACATCTAGTTTGACTAACTGTAATATATTTTTTTAAAAATGCTGTCTTGACTCAGTTTTAGACCCTGGCTAGAGGCAAGTCGGTTTCCCTTCTTGAGTAGCTAATTAAGTTCACATTCTAATC
Organism: Microcebus murinus; assembly: GCF_040939455.1. Taxonomy (NCBI): domain Eukaryota; kingdom Metazoa; phylum Chordata; class Mammalia; order Primates; family Cheirogaleidae; genus Microcebus; species Microcebus murinus. The sequence goes on from NC_134136.1 coordinate 102,531,155, forward strand.
ACTTCCCTTATTAGCTTTCACACTTTGGGCCATTGTACACTAGCCTCAATAACCCTTGGGCTGTGTACCAGACAACTAGGGACAGCGCCCACACCCTGGAGCCTTTGAAATACTCAAATTAGCGAATCCACAGGGAGCCTGCAAAATCTAGCTAACCCTACCCCTCTTGCCATACATAACCTGCCCTTTACATCCAGCTTCCTGTTATCCTGTCCCCTGATGCAACCCTATGTGGCCCTGATTAGTAGCCTTCTCTCATTTGAATCTATAATTAACAAAAAGTCTGCCTTTCAGAATAGTTCAAGTAACTCTGTGTTGCGTCTGCCATTAAAGGAAACTTTAAATCTTATAAAACACTAACCAAAAAAAAGTAGGGTATCATCAAACCAAAAATTAATGCTATAATTGTAAATATGTCAATTCTTGTCAGCATGACATAGAAATATGATATTCTTATTCATTCTCAATACTTTAAACACATAGAATTATCGATAATATAAAAATAGAAAATAAAAAATAGCAGACTCAAAATAAAGATAAATATCTTCATAGACCAAAGACAAAACAGAGATACTAAACGTAAGATATGTACCTGCTGGTTTGTAAGTTTGGAAATGAGAACTGTTGAATATGTCTTCATGTCTTGTGAGATAATCGTATCAAAATATATTCCACCTAGATGAATCAAAACCTAACAAAGGTAATAAGAACAAAATGTATATCTTTAGTGAATATGGTCATAAGAATCTTTATCAATATAGCAAGTTGAAATCAACTCTTTAAAAAAAGAATTTCTAGTAAACAATTGTTACTTATCCTAGGAATGGCCAAAAGGCATATGAAAAAAGGTGAAAATCATTAATCATCTGGCAAATAAAAATTAACATCATAATGAGATAACAGTACACCCACTAGATCTGTAAAAAAATGACAATACCAAATGTTGACAAGGGTGTAAAACAACTAGAACTCTTATACATTGTTGGGTTGACATTAGAAAAAAGGTTAGACAGTTTAATAAAGCTATACCTTGACTGCAATCAGCAAGTACACTTCTAGGTATTTACCCAAGATATATGCAAACATATATGTTTACACAAAATGATGTAAAAAAATATTCATAGAGCTTTATTCATAGTAGCCCAAACTGGAAACATAACTCAGATGTCTGTCATAGGAGAATAAACAGAGTATAGTATATTCATAAAATGGAATACTACGTAGTATCACAAATTAGTAAGCTATTTGCACACAGAGTAATATGTATGTATATCAAAAACTTTATGCTGAGTGAAAGAAGCCTTACCCAAAAGAGTACCTAATATATAATGCCACTCACAGGAAGTTATGAAACAAGCACAGACAAACTAATTTATAGTGGAAAAAGTTAGAATAGTTGTTATCACTGAGAGGAGGGATAGGAGTGTGGACTGACTAGAAAGGGGCATAAGAAAACTTTTCTGGGATGATGGTAATATTCTATATTGTGGTAAGAGTTTGGGTGTTTTGTCAAACTTCATCAAATTACATGTACATATTATAAATTAAACATTAAATTGTTATTTTTCAGCATGACATGTCCCTGATAAGACCTTGGATTGGCATATACTATTTTAAGTGTATAAAGAAAAGTCCCAGAGAAACAAATATATCACAATTCTAAACAATTATGATGTGGCCTTTGAATTCTTCAGAGACTATTCAGCTCTTAATGTGTTAAATTAATGCATTTCCTTCATTGAACAAATGTTTATTAAATTCTTGTAATGTTCCAGGTACTGTCCCAGGTGCTGGGATGCAGTAATGTAAAAAAACAGATAAGAATCAGATATTTAGAATTCTAATATTTTGAGGTTAAAAAATTCACTTAGCTGATTTTTATTATTTTCATTCTTTGTTTTTGAAAGGTAAGCTAAACAATGAGATCTCAGGCTGGGCATGGTGGCTCATGCCTGTAATCCCAGCATTTTGAGAGGCCAAAGTAGAAGGACTGATCGAAGCCAGGAGTTCAAGACTAACCAGGAAATATAGCGAGACCTTGTCACTACAAAAACAAAAACAAAACATCAGCCAGGTGTGGTGGTACCCACCTGTATTCCCAGCTACTTGGTACTTGGGAGGCTGAGGCAAGAAGATAACCTAAGTAAGATTTCAATCTTTTTATTTCAAGCTTTTCTCTCTAAATACCACATTGCAAGTGAGGGATGTCTTTATTGCTAATAATTAAAAAGGATAATAATCATTAATATATTTTCTTTCTAAATTATCTTGAAATAACATAGATATTCCAATGACTTGTAGAAGAATTTTACTGAGATGAGTGAAACTTACAACTTTAGGGAAGACCAACTAGAGAATAAGAATTTGGGGAATTAAAAAATTTTTAATGATAAAAAAAACCCAGATAATGTCCAAGCCCACAAGGAGAAGACTCTTTCTGAAGACTTATTTTTACTTCTGAGGCATGGTGGGGATAAAAACTTGAGGGAATAATTAGGGTAAAACTAGAAATTAAATACTTATTGGGCCCCCAGGATCAGCTAATTGAGTTAGCAAGAATAATATATGCAAATTACATATAGTAGATGTCTTCTTTATTTTGTTTCTATATAAGACTAACAAGACATTGTGGTAGACTATTGGCTGCCATTGAATACAAAACACATTTCTATCAGGAGACTTAAAGTTGGTGGTTTCTTAAATGAGATCAGGACAAATTGTTAGGAGTAAGGAATGTGGTTTCTCAAATAATTAAAGTTATGTGGCTGACAAAAGTCAGAGATTTTATTAATTGAACTGAATTTTATTGAGCTGTACTTTTGGTTACAAACTCTGATGTACGTGTTGAAAGAGAAATGTAAACTATTTCTCCAACTAGCTTTAATACAGACTTCAGCATAGCCTCATCTTTTCCCCAAATAATATACTCATGTGAAAATTATATTCAGGATTTCAGCAAGATGGCAAAATAGGAAGTCTCAGACTCCACTTCCGCCAACAGAAATTTCAACTACCAACTATACACAGACCAGAACATCCTTTGGAAAACATCATAACTTAGAAATAAGCTTGAGGCTCCAGCATGGTTTGCAGAATTCAATGAAAGCCAAATTTAAAGGGTAAGAAGAATGATCTTATTTTGACTGCACAACCCTGTTCCTCCCCTAAGTTGGCACAGCGCCAGACAGAGACAATTTCCCTGGGGCTGTGGTTTCTACAGGGAGAAAAGGGAATCAGAGGCAGTCATTCAGTCTAGCTTCCCTAACATTCTGAGATGCTTCCCAGGAAGCCCACTCTGGTCTCACCTCACAGGGAACATAAGGAGAAATGGCATGGCAAGACCACATGGGGTCATATAGAAACAAAGAAAGGAAGCAGAGAGCATAGTGATCAGCATATGGATCTAGGTGTTGCCTTTGTGTTTCTGCAAGCTGTCTTGCCGGATTGGAGATAAAAGCCAACCACATAGCATACACACAAAGTTGAGCTGGTTGCTTTCAGAAGCACGGTAGGAAGTTCAACTTAGCTTGAGTTCCTAGATAGCTGATCTTCATGCCCAGCCTCAGAGCCTACACCAAGACACCACCCAAACAGGTAGATTCCCACCTCCACACATTTCAGAGGAAGGGGCTAGACCAACGACACATAAAAGGTTCATCCACAATGAGCAGGCAGGATGTATCTCTGGGATGCAAGGATGGTTCAACTTACACAAATCAATAAATGTGACACATCACATTAACAGGATGAAGGGAAGCCACATGATTATCTCATCACATGCAGAAAAAAGTATTTGACAGAATTCAACATCTTTTCATGATAAAAACTCTCACCACATTCAGTAGAAAAGGAATATACCTCAACACTATGAAGGTATATATGAGAATCCCACAGCTATCATTACATTCAATGGTAAAAACCTGAAAGTGTTTCCTCTAAGGTCTGGAATAAGACAAGAATGTTTATTCTCACCACTTCTGTTCAACATAGTATTGGATGTCCTTGCCAGAGCAGTTAGGGAAGAGAAAGAAATACAAGGTATCCAAATAGGAAAGGAAGAAGTGAAATTGTCACTCTTTGCTGGCAACCTGATCTTATGTATAGAAAACCCTACAGACTCCATGAATAAATGGAAAGATATGCTGTGTTCATGGATTGAAAGAATTAATATTGTTAAAATATTCATACCATCCAAAGAGATCAATGCAATCCCTATCAAAATTCCAATGCCATTTTTCAAAGAAATAGAAAAGCAATCCTAAAATTCATATAAAACCAAAAAAACCCTAAATATCCAAGAGATTTATGAAGAAAAACAGTAAAGCTGGAGGTATCACATTACTTGTTTTCAAATTATACTACAAAGCTATAGTAACTAAAATAACATGGTACTAGGCAAAAAAAAAAATTAGACATATTGACCAATCAACTTGAATAGAGAGTCCAGAATTAAACCTGCACATGTACAATTGATTTTTGACGAAAATACCAAGAATACACAATGGGAAAAGGATAGTCTCTTCAATAAATGGTGCTGAAAAAACTATACACGCACAGAGAATGAAATTGGATCTGTATCTCAAACTATACACAAAAATCAACTTAAAATGGATTAAGGACTTAAATGTAAGACAAGAAACTATAAAACTACTTGAAGAAAACATAGGGGAAAAACCACAGGACACTGGTCTGGGGGATGATTTTTTGGATTTGACCCCAAAAGTGCAGGCAACAAAAGAAAAGACAAATGGGATATTACATCAAACTAAAACACTACTGAAATAAGCCAGACACAGAAAAACAAATACCACATGTTCTGATTTATATGTGGAATTTACAATAATCAAAATCATAGAAGCAGAGAGTAAAATAGTAGTTACAGAGGCTGGGAGATGGGAGAATCAGAGGATGATAGTCAAAGAGTATAAAATTTCAGTTAAACAGTAGGAATATATTCTTTTTTGAAATCTATTGCAGAGATCGGTGAATATAGTTAATAATATAGCATTGTACATTTCAAAACAGCTAAGAGTACATTTCAAATGATCTCACCACAAGAAATGTTAAGTATTTGAGGTAACGTATGTTAACTAGTTTGGTTTAATTCACATTATGTTCACTAATCATAACACTACTGTGTGCCCCATAAGTGTATATTAGTAATTATAAATTATAAATTTATAATAAAATAATGAAAAAGATTTTTTTTATTCAGGATATTATGGGGGTACAAACATTTTGGTTACATGTAATGCGTTTGCACTGCCCAAGCCAGGGCTACAAGTGTGTCCCTCCCTGATACAGTGTGTTACGTTTTCATTAATTGTGGGTTTACCCCCCTTACCCCCTGTCTGGCACTCACTGAGTATTACTACCATGTGAACACCTTAGTGTTGGTCAGTTAGTACCAGTTTGATGGCAAATACATGTGGTACATGTTTTTCGCTCTTGGTGATACCTCACTTCCAAGAATGGGGTTGATCTCTATCCAGGATAATATAAGAGGTGCTAGATCACCATTGTCACCATTGTTTTTTGTAGTTGAATAGTATTCCATGATATACATGTGTATAAAAGCTTCTACACAGCCAAGGAAACTATCATTAGAGCGAATAGACAACCTACAGAATGGGAGAAAATATTTGCTTTCTACACATCCGATAAAGAATTTTAAAAGGGGGATAGACACGCTTGAAGCTCTGACTGGGGGGGTGGAGGGGAGCAAGGGCAATATACATAACCTAAACATTTGTACTCCCATAATATGCTGAAATAAAAAACAAGAATTTTAAAATGTTTAAAACTCGCATTAATTTATCTATTCAAAAATATTACCAAATAGTAACCATGTGGAGATATGTCTGCTAAGTGATAGGAACATAGCCATGATCCTGTGGATATGATTTCTGATTTCATAGGATTTACATACTTGAGGGGAAAATTGCCAATAATCAAAGAAACAAAGAAATAAGATACTTATGATATTCAATAATTGCTATGTAAGAAGTAAATTGGGTAGTGGCTATTGAATTCAGATGCTTTTTTACCTTGATGTAGAATTAATCCAGCGGGTGATTTTTGAGGTTCCTCATATACAGAGAAATTCAAATCAACTCAATTGTGCTCTTCACATCTTTGATGAAACTTATTATAGTAATATTTTTTCTAATATTAACAGATATGAAATAGTATTTCACTTTGATTTTAGTTTGCATTTTATTGGCATTTAATTTGCATTTTCCTAGTAACAAGGGTGTTTGAACATCTTTTCATATGTTTATTGCCTATTTGAGTTTACATTTTGTAAACTCTCTTATCTCAAGGTTTGTACTTAATTAAAAATTTTTTAATGTCAAAGAATTTCTTTTCTCATTTTGTCCATACACATTAATTTCTAATTTTTCCAGGATTCTTCAATCTTATATGTACAAGCCCAAGTAGTCAATAGACAAAAAGCACTCCAGTCTTTGGAATCTATGAATTATAAAAAATGTTGAGTTTTAAAACTTGATACAATGTTTGCTAGATAGCAATTTTCATAATATACAGGGTGTCCCAAAAGTCTCCATACAAAGGAAACATTTTGTTATGAATATTTTGTAAATAACAGTACATTTAGCAACAATTTCCTATTTTCCTTATGTACAGCAACTTTTGGGACACCCTGTATATACATATATGTGCATACATATACATGCATATAAAGTAAAGTATATTTGGGTTAAACTTTTTCACCAAAGGGACAATGTTTGCAGTATTCTATCTGCTACAAACTTGGAAAATTGAAGCTAGAGTTGGAGAAATTATGGAAAGACTTTTCTATAGAACAGATATTCCATTATATTACTTTTGCATTGTGGCTCTGCAAATCCCCCCATCTGCTCCATATTTCAATAAATTTTGCTATCCAATGGTCTTTTGTGCCGACAGAGGAAATGAACTGAGTTCTATGTCTAATTCAGCATGATGCAGAACAGGGAAAGCATGAATGACATTTTAGATTATCATCACCTGAACCAATTGGAAAGAAAATGGGATGTATGCTCAGAAGTACGTAAGAGTAGACTGGACATGGGGAGCATTATAGAAATATTCAGACTTTCTACATACCATGGAATGGTGTTTTGAGGTAATTATTATATTTAAAGCAACAGGGCAACTCCAGATTTGATTTTCCATGTTTAATGTTCCACTCCCAAGATAGGGAAAGAGTTTAAATATCTAGGTAATATAGCAGAGTAGCTGAGTGTTTTAGGACCATTCAGTAAACTATACACACATACATACACACACACACACACACACACACACATGTTGTTAGACAACAAACTATTCCTTTAACCTCTTCTTATCTTAGTATAGTATGCTTTAGTTTAATAAAGTTTTATTGAGGAAATTGAGGAAAGAGGCTGAATTTTACATTTAATTTGGATACCTAGGCAGACAGAAAGGAAAAAAAAATAATAGAGAACAAAAATTTACCACAGGGAAATTTAATCAAAGATGATCAAGAGGAAATTAAGTCCAAATCTATTCCATCCACACATCACAGATGAAAATTTACCTAAATCCTGAGGGAAGAATAGGATTGGAATTTGAGCTATTCTCTTTTACATCATATGGGATGGTGAAATTGCTGCTAAACCCACGCTTTTTAAGAAGCACATTAGCTAAATTTGCAACTGACTATATTGTGTAACTCAGCTTCACTGGTTCTCAAATATATTTTATTTTAGAACCACATAGGAGGCATACAAAATAAAAATATTGAATCTCTACTGCATACCAATTAAATAATACCCTCTGGTGTTTGTTCTTATGCATTGGCATTTGTTTTAGTTTTTCAGGTGATTGAAATATCAAGAGTTGAGAACTGAAACCTGAGTCTGTCAGACTGAGCCAACCTGGGTAGGGATATAACTATTCTAGCTACTTCTTTGTAGTTGGATATTTTGTAGACTTTTTACACAAGTCACCTCCCAGGAGCAGAGCTCACTGGTGGCACTCCCTGCATGTCCCAAACCTAGTTAGAGTAACATTAGTTTACAGTAGTGTTTCTCAAACTTGGGTTTTCATAAGAATCAACTGGAGAGCTTTTTACAAATACATTAAGGGGCCCACTCAGAGCCTACTGAATAAAAATCTTTAGGGGGCAGAGTGCAGTGGCTCACACCTGTAATCCTAGCACTCTGGGAGGCCAAGGCAGGAGGATCATTTGATCTTAGGAGTTCGAGACCAGCCTGAGCAAGAGTGAGACCCTGTCTCTACTAAAAAAAATAGAAATTAGCTGGACAACTAAATATCTATCTATACATAATTTTATATATATATATATATATATATATATATATATATATACACACATATATAATTAGCCAGGCATGGTGGCACATGCCTGTAGTCCCAGCTACTTGGGAGGCAGGAGGATCGCTGGAGCTCAGGAATTTGAGGTTGCTATGAGCTAGGCTGATGCTATGGCACTCTAGCTGGGGCAACAGAGTGGGACACTGTCTCAAAAAAAAAAAAATCTTTAGGGATCTCTAGGAGAGGGACTCAGAGCTTGAGTTTTTAACAAATACCCTAGGTGAATCTTATGGTGAGGCAAATTTGTTAGACACTTGGAGATACTCACTATTCTAAATTAGGACCTTGTACTTTCAACATCTCATATTTCCAAGACGATATCCTGTTATCATATAGGAAAATGGACAAAGTTTACCCTCTGTAAAATCTGGGAAGTTTTTAAGGTTATGCTAAGACATTCAGTCAAATGAAAAATGGGATGCCACTTTCTGATTAGGCTTTAGCAATCTTTGCAGGCCTGGTATAACCAATATGATTAATTCCTTTTAGGAGATCTATTCTAAAAAGAAATACCAAGCCTGTTTCATTTCCAAATATTACTGAAACATTTACTTATACACTGATGATTTGTTCGTTATCTGTATCAATTAAAGGTTAAAAACAACAGTGCCACAACAACCCCCAAATAGCCAAAATTTTCCTAATTCCTCAAAAATAAAAGTAGGGTGATTTGCATATCCACATATCCAGAGATCTTCTTCTAATCCTGAAGATTTAAGTAGGTCTAATTTCAGATAAATATGTGACACCTGAGCTAGTGAAAAACTGCTGCTGAACACACAGCTGGGAATCATATCCCACATTGGTAATTACATCTAGCCAATGGGCAGACTCACCTGGGGGGAGTTTTAAATGTTCAAATCTCTCAGCTATGACAGAATCAGGAAAAGTAAACAACAACAACAACAAAAAAAAACCGAAATAGAAAGATGCTGATATTACATATTTATAATAGGAATTTTTTTAATAGAAAATTAAAATTTGTATTTTAATAAAAAACAAGAAACACTGGAAACTTCGTGACTAAGGTATTTCTGAATTATCCTGGACAGCCTTGTCTACAATGAGGGATGGTGAATTAAAATTACAGTGATTCATATCGTTCTTTTTTTTTTTAAAGTAGTAAATAAGCAGTTTTATTAGATTTACAAGTCATTCGGAATAATATTCCTTAAACTACTACTATCCTTAATTATTATTATTATTTTTTTATTTTATTAATTTCATCATATTATGGAGCAATGCTCACCAGGAATTGGGGAGGGGGGGACCCAATCTTAGGGAGGTGACGAGTATTTTGGAAGGGAAGGGCATAACTCTAACCTTTCTTAGGGAGAGGCAAAGATATACAATGTAACCAAAATGTCAAACAAAAAATCAAAACAAAACTTTTTATCGGGTGGTGGGCAGGCGGTAGGGGGGAGGAGGAAAGGGGCGTACGCTTCCATAACGTGTGTGATGCACACAACCAGGGGATTGGACACACTGGGGGGAGGGAGGGGGGAAGGGGCAATATTTGTAACCCTAATAATATTTGTACCTCTATAATAGGAATTTTTAAGTAGACACAAAGTTAGAGAAACTAGTATAACATACCTAGTCCCCAAATCAACAATTTGATCAACAATTTTTTATCTCCAAAACTTTAGGAGGAAAATTTTAAATCAATTCCAGAAATTACAATATTTTACATCTAAATACTTTATTATGCATGTATAAATGGTAAAGATATTTTAATTTAAGATGACAATTCTACTATTTTCATACCTATCAGAATTTATAATAATTTCTCAATGCCATGTAATAACCAGACAATAATCAAATGTACTTATTCTCTCAAAGATGATTCTTAAAGTTAATTGGTTTGTTTTATTTATTCTCTTTAATTAGGTTCCAAACAAGATCCATTTATCACATTTGGTTCTTTTGTCCCATAAGTCTCTTTTATTTTATCAGATATCCCCACATCTACTTCTTTAATTTTTCATTGATTTTTCAGAGAAACCAGGTCATTTGTCTTCCTTCTTTGTTAGTTCTAGTAGTATTATTTACCTTGTTCCTTTATGTTGTGTATTTCCTGTAAAACTCCAAATTAAATCTAGAAGCTGATTTAATTTGGGTTCATTTCTTTAAATCAAGAATACTTCATTTCATCACATCATAAGGCACATAATATCCAGTTGTACCACTTTTAGTGATGCTAAGATTAATCTTAGTGGATTCAGGGGAGGTAATAAAGGGAATAATGTCAGAATATATTCCATCTTATATGTGGAATGCACTCTATTCTGTTCCATTATAAAAATGAGTCAAATATTGGAAGAAGAAAATATTTCTTTGGGGATTTATGATTCCCTACCTTTCTCTCGTTTGTCATCAGTCTAGTAAAGGAGATTTCCACATGGACTCTCAGAAATGGTTATGTCTGCATTCATGAGACATAGAGCACCAGTGTTTGACTCCTGTTTGAGAAAACTTCAAATATCTATAATCACAGGATTTAGGTGACTGCATTGGGATCAGCCTATAATCTTCAGGAGCATGAAATGTTCAAGTGTGTTTTGTGGACTAGATATGAGAAAGAGCCAGCATGAGTTTCTGTTGAGTACTATTCATTAGTAGTTCCACATCATCCCACTGAATAAAATGGGCAAGGTGAAACTAAAATAAAATTGTACTGTGCTCATACCCTCAAGTTGTGCATTCTATATTATGGTAAAAAATGAAGACATGGACTGGATAGAAATGCAACTACTGAAGATGACTTGCAGATGAGTAAATGTAGACATAATGGAAAGACACTTCTCAGAAATCTGGCTGTGATTGGGCCAGAGTTATGGGGTGCTGAATGGACAAAATTATAAGTACGATTTTTTAATGTAGTAAAAAGATTGGAATAAATTGAAGAAATGAAGAGATTATCTAACAGGGCCATCTAAAGGGAAGTGGACACCATCATCACATTATTGGAAGTACTTTGAACACCTGGGGCTTTGAGAAAAGTTGCAAGTGACCATCTGGAAGAGAGAGAAATTCACCTGTATCAAGAGAAATGCAGGAGTGATCCCTAATGATAGGAATTTCCAAAGAATTCAGGAAAGTTTCCCAAGAAAAAATAAGGTAAAGTTCAAAAGTAAGCAATCCAATGATAACCTTCTTGGATACATGCAGAGTAGAGGTATTAGCAGCCATCATTCTAAAAGGCTGCATGTTAAAATCACTTGGTCCACACTCCAGAATAATTAAAGCAGAATCTATGCAGGCAACTCAGGCATCAGTGTTGCAGTAGAGAACCCCAAATGATTCCAATATGCAGTGAAGTTTGAGAACCACTGTCATAACTGATGTAATCACTTCAAAGGAGAATCAAGTTTCAATAAAGGTAAATACATGTAATAGTGATTTAAGAGGATGGAGTAGAGGGTAAAAGAGGAAGGCTGTGGTGGGAAATCATAATGAGCCTAACAGCATTGGGATGATGGCAGGTTTAAAGCTTGGATTTGTGGGTACCATAATCCTAGGCTCTAATCTGGGCTCTACCACCTTTTAACTCTCTGATCTTCTCTAAGTTATGTATCTTCTCTAAGATTCTGTTTTCTTATTCATAAAAATTTTTTTATTACTAGCATCTATCTTGTTTATTTTACCTATTTATTGTTTATAATGTCTCACTGAATTGTCAAATTCGTGAGAATAGAATTCTTGTCTGTCTTGTTCAAAACTAAATCCCCAGTGACTAGAACAGTGCCTGGGCATGTAGTAAATGTTTGTTATGTATTTGTTGAATAGGTTGATGGAAATACATTTTTTTCATTGTTTACTATATTTTGGAAACTTTTTTCTAAGCAGTTGTCTTGGTCTGTTTTGTGTTGCTATAACAGAATAGCTGAGACTGAGTAATTTATTTTACAAAGAGGTGTATTTGGGTCAAGATTCTGGTGGCTGTAATGCTCAAGATTGGGAGTCTGTGTGTGGTGGGGGCCTGAGGCTGCCTCAACTCATGGTGGAAAGCAGAAGGGGATCCAGCATGTACAAAGGTATCACATGGTGAAAGAGGAAGCAAGAGAGAGAAACCAAGGAAACTAGACTCTTTTCGACAACCCACTTTCTGGGGACTAATCCATTCCCATGAGAACTCACCCCAGCAGGAGGACATTAGAGTGCATTAATCTATTTACATGAAGGATGTGCTCCCATAACCAAAATACCTCCCATTAGGCCCTACCTCCCAATACTGTCACATTGGGGATCAAATTTCAATATGACTTTTGGTGGGGACAAACTATATTCAAATTATAAAACAATTTGCATCCATCCTTTTACATAATCCTTAAAATAGCCCCAAGAGGTGGGTACTATGATTATTTCCAATTTTCAGAAGAAAAGGAAGCAGAGGTCAGTTAATTAGTAGATAGTAGAGATGGTATGATGTATGTATAGTACTTTGCTAACTGGAAAATTCTCACTAAATGGTAGTTAGTAATGAGAAAAGGATAAAAGCCATAGTGAAATTAATTGCCCTCAAGTCTTTGAGAGGAACACAGGTATTAGGTTTTCTATGTGAAGTCATGTACATGAGAACTGGAAATTGGGATAGCTAACACAAGATGATATTCAGAAGTATTCAACCATTGCTGACATTCCAGATGAAGCATAATTATAAAGGAGATGGGATAGCAAGCTCTATATACCAAAAGAGAGATTTTTGCTCATCTTGGAGTTTGGCTTTTCCAGACTCAACCTCCTGTATCTATTATTGACAAACCAATGGATTACTGTCAAAATTTATTTCATCATTTTTGCATGGAAGAAGACACTGAAGGAAGTGATGTTACTTTAAGCCAGGAAATATAGTATTCTTGGGAAAAGCTTATAATAGGCAGGTTTTTTTTTCTGTTCAGAGAGTACAAACAAAACAAAACAAAAAACTGCTACACAAAACTCAACTCCATCGGTTCCCATAGAAGTGTGATGTCACCTCCAGAAACTTTCTAGCTTTACTATTACTGACCATATTACTGACCATATTCTAGCTTTACTATATACTGACCATGCAATGATATTTCTGTCTTCAAACCCATCTTGAATCCTACCATTTTGTTAGGATTGTCGACAACACAGAAAATTACCCCTTAGAACATATTCATGGGCAGAATGTTTGTAAGTGGCATATTTGTATTATTTTTAAAGTACAAAACTTCATTGTAAATCACTAGCCTATTCTCTGAATTGCAGCATTTTTCTTTTGTATAGATACTGTGTCCTTAACTTGACAATTTAGTCAGATGATCACTTTGCAGTTCATCCATGTAATCACAGCATAACAGATGAACATTAGAAGATCAGAGTTGAAAAGTGTGAGAATGCACAAGTAATCTCTAGACAGGATTAAAATCAAATTGCCTGCCAACTTGGTACCAATAGGGAAAGCTGTGCTTTATGCACTGTCCAGTAAACTGCATGCTCTATTTAGCAATGGAAATATGTAAAACTAAATTAAAAATCATATGTCTATGCGTTTAATTGCTTCCGTAAAATTTCTATTTCTTGAAATAATGTAAACAAAACAACAACGTCAGTGAAATGAATAATTAATGCTATCAGAGAGCCTCATAGTATCTATTTAAAATTTAATCCTCTAAAAGCAAACATATTTTTCTAATGTGAATTTATTAGCCTGTAAATAATATACCATAGTTCTACAAAAGGATACTTACAGAAGCACATCATTTCTAAAGCTACATGTAAATATACAACCCCTTGAAATAGAGTTGGTTGAAATAGTTTCATATATCAAAGCACAGTTACCTTTGAAGGTACTGTGGTACTACCTGATTGAAGAGGAATACTCAATTATTGTTTCTAAATTTTCACTCCTTCCCTATAACCAAATTCTGCACACGTTCTTTTTGCTATGAAACTTGGCAGTGTCTATTAATAGAATTGGTGGACTTTTCCTCCCTGCTCCATTGACTTTGAGCTTTACCACATGATTAGTTGTGGACAATGACTAGTTAGCAGATATGATGTGAGTGGAGGCTTTAACTGTGTGGTGTGATTTGGCTTTTCCTTTTGTCTTTCTGTGAATGCACTATAAATGCAATAGTTCCTTTCCAAATGAAAGACATATGAAGAAGACCCAGACCTAAACCCACAGCCTGAAACAAAGCTACTCTAGTTGACCTGTAAACCTGTCAGTGAGGGAAAAAACATGAATGTCTATTGTTGTAAGCAGTTGAGATTTATCAATTATACTGCAGAATCATTTTAGCAGAGAACTAAAGGATAAAAAGAGAGATGAGGAAACTGAGGCATGGAGCAAGAAAAGGGCCTTTCTCAAGGTTACATAGCAAGTCACAGGGCACTCAATGTTAAAACATAGCTGTTCTCATTTAATTAAAGTAGTTTATCACCTTAACCAACATATTATTTTTTGATAGAGTCATTTATTTTCTTATATTTGTATGTATATATGGCATTCACAAATTATAACCAACTTAATCATCTGAGAAGGAAGAGAAGTTAAAATTTAAATATCCATTCAAATAAACAGAAGCAGCTTTGAGTATAGATCTCAGAAATCCTGGATTTGAAATCCACATAATATTTTACCACGTATTTGTTCAATATTATGCTCTGTATTTTTTCTGAACCTCAGTTCTTTTAATTGCTAAAAAGATTTAACGTAAGTTTTTCAGAGTCTTTGAAAAAGATTTTTTAAGTAATGGACTAGTAGGTGAGTGGCACAGAGTATGTAATAAGTATTTTATATTAAACACAAATTTAATTCCTTAACATCCTAAGATACTATGTGAATTAAAAACACTTTGTTCATTTATACTTATCACATTATTGTAAACACATCACAGTGGATCAAATCTTCCTCTCTAGAACTTACAATCTAAGCCATGTGTCATCAATTTAGAAGTGGATTTGATAAAATTTTATTTTCCCAAATATACATCTATTGTTAACAGAGTGAAAAATCTCTTAAGAAGCATTTCATTCTCCTGCTTCATTGTTGAAAGTGTTTTGATATTTCAAAAAAAATTATGTAGAATGGAGAACAAAGAAATATGCCATAAAAAACAAAGAGTAAAGAATTTCTCCCTTCTCAGCACTTTCAGAGTTTTGCTATTCCTGGAATCAAAGTAGAAGTAGTAGAGTTGCCACTGTTCTTTAACAATTTCTTAAAGGAAAGTTTGCTTTACTTTCTGTCATTTAAATGTTACTAACAGAAAATGTCACAAAAGTTTGTTTTTCATGGTCAAGTAAGGTCATAAAACTCAGGATAAAATATTTTCACAAAGAATCCTTTTAAAGGATTTTAAAAAGATTTTTAAAATAATCTTCTGCTGATATGCAAATGCATAATTGATACAACTTTTTAACTTGTAGCCTACAGTAAAAATATCTTCCTTAAAGTTAAAGCAGAACTTATGGAATAACATTATTGTATAGGGTAGCTAGAGTTTACTAATATTTTTAATCTACTTGAAAATTAGAAATAATAAATACTGGCTATTTTCCCAACAGGGTCTTTAGGTATACATAATTCCTTTCCAATACAAACCCAGGAGTGAATTGATGTTATTGATCATCCAGTAAAAAGTTAGGGTACTTTCTAGTTATGTTTCCAAGCCTAGTGATCTGCAACCAGTGAAAGTGAAAGAAGGGAAAATATAATGGTGTTTCTTTTACTATTTAGAACCTGGCAGAAGAAAGTTAACCATCTAGTGCCTTTATCCCTTCAATAAACTCAGGTAGTTCAGGTGGATAGGCAGTACATTACTATGCAAATATTTATTCCCTATGAGATAATTTAATCATAAATCTTTTTTGAATTCTCCTTGATTTTCACATTATTTTCCTTAAATAACTCTAGCAGAAAAATAGCATCTATATTTAATAAGAGGTAATTGGTAAATTAATAAATGTACATTAGTTAATTAAATTAATAAAACTATGCTGGAAAATAGTTATACATTATTGGTATATATGTTGGAATATTTATCAGTGTCATAAACATTGAACCATTTTCTTTGATGATAAGTAACATCACATGTTTTAGAAAAATCATATTTTTCCCTTTTTCTCCTGAGAAAAATCAAGGTCAGGTCACAGTCCCATGTTATTTATCTTTCTCTAAATATTAGGATTGAAAAAAACAATAAAAAGGGAATAAAAATAAGAATAATGTTAAACACTGGAACTTAGAAAGATCAACAGTGATATCTACTGCCTAGAATAGATCAAATCTCTGAAGGCATTCAGAAGTCTTAGAGACTTTCAGACCTTAAGTATTCTTCAGTGTTTGCACTAAGCTTAAGCTAGCTCAATAAAACATGGAAACCTGCAAAATAAGCAAATTATCAAAGTGCTCCCCTTTTTCCTCTATAATTTGGAAATGATACAAATTATTAAAAAGAAAGATATCTTACCTCAATTTTTAAAAGAAATATTTAAAGAACATTTAATTTTTATTTTAAAAAGAGGGTTATAGCTGAAATACTTTGAGAAACATATTAAAATGGAAACCTTATCTGGAAAATCACATATAGGCAGATATAGATGTAGATGTAAATAGATATAGCTTGATGTTTATGGCTTATGTCCGCCTGTCTGGCCTTGTCTTTTACCTCTCCCTGACATAATGTACCTGTGGGCCACATTGGACCAGTTGCAGTTCCTACGTTTTTTATGCTGGTTAATGCATGTATGTTTTTACACATGCTATTGGTTCTGCCTAGATTGCCTTTGCTTTTCACTTTGATGACTGAATTCAAGGACTACATCTTCTAAAAAAGATGTTCTGCCCCCCGATCCCCACTCAGGGTCGCGTGCCCTCTTTTGTGCACTTATTGAATCCTATATTCTTTTTTGAAGAAAAGATTATTTTTAATAATTATGGCTGCATAATAATTGTATATATTTATAGGGTACATGTGATGTTTTGATATAAGCATACAATGTGAATTAATCAAACCAAAGTAATTGAGGTATCCACCACCTCAGGCATTTATCATTTCTTTGTGTTAGGGACATTCCAATTTAACTCTTTTAGTTATTTTAAAGTGTACCTTATTATTGATCATAGTCACTTTGAATCCTATTTTCTTTTTAAAACAGTTCTCTCACACTATTATTGTCTTCCTATTCCTCCTGCAGACAAGTACTGTACAAACTTCTATAAGTGTCCATTCCAAAAAATAATTTTTTTTTTTTTGGTAGAGACAGGGTGTTGCTCTTGTTCAGGGTCGTCTGGAACTCCTGGGCTCAAACAATCTTCCTCCCTCAGGCTCCTAGAGTACTAGGATTATAGTTATGTGATATGGTGTCCAACTCTCCCCTTTGTCTTTCAATGTTAAGGGTTGGAATTGTTCAGGGTCGTCTGGAACTCCTGGGCTCAAACAATCTTCCTCCCTCAGGCTCCTAGAGTACTAGGATTATAGTTATGTGATATGGTGTCCAACTCTCCCCTTTGTCTTTAATATTGGAATTCTTAAGGACTGACAGGAATTTTTAAAAATTTTATTTATTTTTTTCAGCATCATTCTAAAACTTTAAACATATCTGAACATGCACTTCCAATAAATTTAAGCATTACGTATGTATGTACACTTATTGATAAATCTTTGCTGACAATGCTTCACTCATAAATATGCATATTCTGATAACCCATATATTAAGTTCTTTCAAGACTTGTTTTAGAATAAACAATGAAAATAGAAGTTTTAACATACCATTCCTGATAACAGGCAGCAAGATGGCAGAGGAAAGACACCACCATCCAGATCCTCTCGGCAAAAAGGAGAAACTTTAGATGAAAGAGAAAAAAAAACAGACGGACAAACAGATTGGATGAAGGTTGGAAGGAAGGGTGCCTGAAGGTAGGTCAGGAAGAGGTTGCAGAGCAGAACAGGAAGGAGAAAGGCATCAGTGGGGGTTAAGCCCTGTGAGCCTTGTAGACCGGGGAGAAAATTCCCCTTCCTTGCATGTCGGAGTGCTGGTGGGCTCCCGAGCTGCTAGACAGATCTGCCAATACCAGCCCAGAGACTGCTGGTGGCAGTGGGCAGAGGGCTTCTTGTGGACAGGGCAGCAGGTTCCCAGCCGCACCCCTCACCCCGCCCTCTTGCCCCACAGACCTGATCTGGTTGGCAGGTGCCATGTTGCTTTTCTACCCATTCTCTCATGGGAATGGATTAGTCCCCAGGGGGCCCCTACCCCTCAGGTTCCAACTTGCTTGTCCCCACACAGACATTTCCAAATTCTGGCCCAGACTGCAGGAGCCACAGGGGTCCAGTGGGGCCCGGGCTATGTGTGCGACTCCAGAGCCTCATTATTCTGGGCAGACTGCCTCCTGGAAAGAGGGTTGGAGATGACCAGCACCTAGACTCTTTTTTGCCTCTTCCCCTCCCCTACTCATAGCTGCAGAGAGAGACAATTGAGTCACCACATGGAGGCATCTACAGGAAACAGGGCTCAGACATTTCCTTTTGGGGTCCAGCAGTGGACTGAGGGGTGCTTGGACTGTGAGCTCCCTACCTGCTGGCCCTTCCTGGTGCTGCTTGCCTGGTGACTCCAGCAGAATGGGGAAAACCTTGAGGCGGAGGGACATTGAACAACCTTGGGCACTTCATTCTTCTCCCTAGCATAGACAGGGATTGATCTCTGGGGCTCTGTAGGCCAGGTCTCGTACACCCAGGTCTCAATTGCAGGAACACAGAAGGGATATTCGTAAATTAGTCTGGGGAGGGAGCCGTTCCTGCAGGGGCAGATTCGGGGCAGAGTGCAGTGTGTGTGGGTTCTAGCTGCACACTCGTAGGGCACCTAACCTCCCACGGGAGGGCCACGCTCCCAGCTCCAGCTGGGATCCTGGGCAGGGAACCTCCCATCCTGCATCATAGTCATGGGGGAACTCAAAATAACATACCATTCCTTCGGTTCTGTGATTCAGTTGGGTCGCTCCTGATGTATAAGGGGCTTCACTTTATAGACCACTCCTCTAGATTAATATTTCCTTGAGAGCAGGTACTCTAAAAAATTATCTGTAACCCTAGCCCTTGTGTTCAATACATAGCAAATGTACATCTTTCATTAATTCATGATACTTAGGAAAATTATGGGTTGATTTCAGGTAGCAGCACTAGAGATACCTATTAATAATTCATAGGATTAGGAATTATGGAAATAGATAGAAAACTAAGGACCACTGAACACAATATCCTTATTGTATAAATGAACAAACACAAACTCAGACAGGACAAGTGACTTACTCAGTATCACATATTCAGTGATTGGGAACTGGAGTCTATACTGTCATTTCCAAGTTTCCCCGTTCCAAGAGGATGTTCTTGCCATGTTCTCTTCATAATGGTAGAGGAATATGAAAAGAGAAGGCATTTTCTACTACCTTTCCTCCTACACTTCTAAGCTATATAAAATAGCTTGATATTTCAAAAATAGACCAAGTGCACTGGGAATAACCCCCTGAGTTAACTAGAGTTTCTTTTTAAACTGGTTATCCTGGTTCACTGAAGCTGCCAGTCTTCTGGAAGCAGTTGCAATTGACATTCTCAAAGCCTAATTTAGAATATAGTAGTCTCTAGAAAATTGCTGTCCAATATAACTTTCTGTGATGATGTAAATGGTCAATATCTGCACTAGCCAATACACGAACTGTACTATAAATATGACTAGAGTGACTGAGGAACTGAATTTTTAATTTTATTTGCTTTTAGTTAATTTAACTCTAAATTGCCACATGTGGCTAGTGCCTGCTGTATTGAATAGTGCAGCTCAGAAAATAAAATGTCATATGTAAATGCAAAAAAAAAATTTTCATGGAAATGTTCTCTTTTTAATTTGCGTGCACAAAAAAACCAGCATGTTCTTGAGACACCTTGAGCAGGCAAAGATGTGTGTGTCCATTGTGGGGTAGGTAAGAGAAAAGCAGTGAATATATCATTTGCAAACTAGGACGACCAGGTGGAATTTTCTTTTTCATTTCAGAAAATATTTTTGAACAGTGCTTCTCAAACTTTAATGTGCCTGTGGATTGCCTGGGGGGAGGGTCTTTTGAAAATACAGATTTTGATTCTCTGTCTGGGATGGGATCTGAGATTCTACATTTCTAACTACTTCCAGAAAAATGGTGATGCTGCTGATCTGAGGACCACAGTTCAAGTAGCAAGAATTTAGACAAAATATAAGACCTGTGGGGGCGAGGAATAATAGTTGGTGAACAAAGGGTAAATAAAGGCATTCCAAAGTAATCACGAGCCATATAAAACTGAATTTAGAAGAGCATCCCTTACAAATCCAAATTGGATTCTTTCCACAAACCAATAAATGACTCTGAATTCCCAACATTACATGTCCAAATTGCATCTTCTATGAGATAAGACAGCTGCAGACAAAAATGTATCCTTGTATTCCTATGATCTCCAAAAATACTTTTAAAGGCAGAATGGGAAAGGAGCTTGATTGTTTCTGACAAGGAGCTGAACTAAGGCTTACTGTTGGAAAATCTGCAAGAAACATTTCAATGTGGAGATAACCAGGGCCATGTCTCTGGGAATAGGATAAATGTGGAAATCATTAATGACTTATAGAGTCTGAATGAAAATGGTGAGGTTTATTGCTTGATTTTTATTGAATATAGCTGCATGACATTTACTACTTCAGTTATTTTGCAGATATATTGAGAGTAAAATAATTTAAATTTATTATTTCTAGGAGCAAATTGGATAGACACATCCATAAATTTGACTGTTTTCCTATCAAGAATTTTAAAAACAAAACTAAGTAGTAGTTAACTAGCAAAAATGGCTAGAGAGATGCTTGGATTAGGACATAATACAAGGGGGTGATCTAGAGATTCCAAGCAAGCTCAGATTGGTCTTCATTCATGTTTATGAATGGGCCCACAAACAAGCAGAGCAATTTTAGGAGATGCAGACACACCCTTCTATACATGCATAGTTCTTTCTGAAGGCAAACCTGGTGTTTGGAGATCTGTGCTTCCCACAAGAATTGGGGAATCTGTTAGGTTTCAAGAAACAACAAAAAGCATGGACTTAATGCATTTTATACATTAGGTTTAATGTGGGGCCATATCGACATTCAAGGATCTACATGTTACTAGGGAAGTTATTTGATGTTCCACAGCTACATAATATCATTCTCTAATTCTTACTTCTTTTCCAGGCATACTAGCAGTCCTGGCAAAGAAACAGGAAAGTAAATCCCCTGATGCTCATATCTTGCTGTATTTTACAGTAAGAAGTGACTAACAAACCAACCGTTTGTCATCATAATGGCAAAAGATGCTGATGACTTGCCTGTCTTACAATTTGTTAAAATGTTTATATATTTACCGAGTTTAAACTGCCAAAGCAATTGCTTTTACATTGACCAATAGTTAGAAACACTGTAATGATAGAAATCACAATGTGTGCAATGATATAGACATGTTCAAAAACAGTGTGCCATTTCCCTTTTCACTCAACCACTCATCACACATTTGTATGTATCATTTGGGATGTGTGTAGTTGTTTGCAGTTTCTACAGTTTAATATCCCAAGTCAGTTCTCAAAATGAGGTCATCTGTAGAACTGCTAAAAGATGTTATTTAGATAGTAAACCAGCAAGTATGCAGAGAAAGATTTCCTATTTCTGCTATGGGTTAGTAGAAAACGAATTATTTTGTAGCTGTAAAAGCTCTAAGATGCTAAGATATTTGGGGAAAACTTGTAACTTTACTATTTTTTTCTTATAACTATATTATTGGCATTCTGCAATTTGATAGGATCAAGTTCGAGCTGTTGATTTTGCTTTACTCCCTTTCATACTAATATATGATGCCCCTGAAGTTTTATATTGCCTGAAGGAAATACAATTAAAAAGAGAAACAAAATCTCATCTGTGCATGATGAAGTACTTTTTTTTGGCAGAAGCAAATTGTATAACCTCATTCTAAATCCCTTTCCTTGACTTGCCTCTCTTGCTATAAGTCCAAGAAGAGAGAAGTAAAAAAATACAGATGTCAGAAATTAATTCACTTTTTATTAAATGTCCAATAGAACAATTTTAACAAATCACACAGTAAATATAATATGGCAATGCAGATTTATTACCACAGCTCCCTTTATAATATGAATAAAGTTCAAAGTTGTAAGAAAAATCCCTCCTTATCTGTATATGTACATGTGGGTGTGTTCATATGTACAGAAATAGATAATGAATAGATGTAATAAAAATATACATTATTTACCTAGTGATCCATTGTTTCATCTTATGTGCTCTTACAGATCTTCAAAACTAGTATTTAATCATGTTTTTGTCAATCAGTGAGAATGTTTGACCAATCTGGGAATTTTGTGTTGGTTTGTTTTCCAAAGTAAGAAGTTAAAAGGGGGAAGGGCAATGTGGATGTTTGAAGCATAGGAAAAGCAAAAGTACAAAGACGAAGAATATTTGTGTTTTATACAAAATGTAAGAGCTGAAAAGTAATCATTTTCGTATATATATGAAATAAAATTAGTTATGTCTCAATGAGAAAAGAAGTAAAAAATCTCTGAATAAATTAAAAACTTCCATTCTTCTGATATAATTTGTTTCTACATAATTTTTTAATTTTTATTTTATTATTATTATTTTTTATTTATATATTTTTTAAGACAGAGTCTTGGTTTGTTGCCCAGGATAGAGTGAGTGCCATGGCATAAGCTTAGTTCACAGCAACCTCAAACTCCTGGGCTCAAGTGATCCTTCTGCCTCAGCCTCCTGAGTAGCTGGGACTACAGGCATGCGCCACCACGCCTGGCTACTTTTTTAAAATTTTTAGTTGTCTGGCTAATTTACTTCTATTTTTAGTAGAGACAGGGTCTCGCTCTTGCTGAGGCTGGTCTAGAACTCCTGACCTCAAGCTATCTTCCTGCCTTGGCCTCCCAGAGTGCTAGGATTACAGGCATAAACTACCATGCCCGGCTTATTGTTTCTACATTCTTAAGGATTATAAAATCTCTAATTACTGTGAATAACACAGATTAAATCCAAAATTTATTCTAGTGTATTCAATCACTTCCCAGCTTTGTGACTTTTGTGGAGAGTAGTCAGTATATGGCATCTATTATCATTGTGGTTTCTTATTCACACATCAGCCATATTTTTCTTCCCACTTTTCCAGGTGGAAGTCCACCTCATATTAGAAAAATAATGTCCATCAGTGTGCTACAGAATGTCTAACAGAGTGATCTTTATGTGAAACTGGTGTATGGGGATGTGTGTGGGAGGGTGGTGTTCATTTTTATAGGAGATCCTCTATGACTTAAAGAAAATATTTATTTCCAATATCTACCAATTTATCTGATGCATAACAAGAATTAAAGAAGAGGCCAAAAAATCTCTACATTTCAAAATGTATATTACTATTACAAATATCCTATCATTGCAATCTTTTCACCTTAGTAGTATAATTTTGATTTAACATGGCTAGTTTAAGAATGCTAAGGCTAAACTGATCCTCATTCTTTTTCTAGAATTATGAGTGTGTTTTCAGAAGTTGGAAGAACTTCAGACTTCAATGATACATATTAATATACAAGAGAGATATAATGACTTACATGAATAAAATCAATATTTTTGTTCCTTTTGAAATAGGCCAAATGGAATTATAATTAGAGAGTATCCAGAAGTTCCACCAGAGTTAAGGACCTGCCACCATTTCACTCAATTTTCCTCTTTTCCAAGGGTTGACATTTAGCTATTAAGAGAAAGCAATCATTCAGACACAGTAAATATTTGAAGTAATTTTAAATGGCATTTTTTTCTTAACAAATTTTTTGGTGGCATGTTGGTCATTTATAACATGTAGATAAGTAGGATCAACTACTATATTAAAAGTTTTCTTTCTCTTTAACTGTGGCTAACATTGCCCTCCCTAGGTAATTCTAAAAGTAAATATAAAAATTATTTCAAATTTATGATCACTTTTGGCAAATATTTTACATTACGTTATAACTAATACATAACTGTTATAAAATACACTTTAGAAATATAGAGAAAAATATTTTTACTTCTTTTTTCTCAAGTTTTTCATTGGTCATCTTTTAGTTTTAATTTGATAATGTGTAGTAAAATTATAAATGGAAACCCAATTCTTTACCCCTTGTTGAATACATACCCTTTGCAATGTGACTTAAGTGTTTCTCCCATCAGGAGAAGCAGTCTAGTATCCCATCTCTAGAACCTGGGCTGGCCTCCTGACTTGCTTTGACCCATGGTATGCAGTAGAAGTGACACTGTGTTATTTCAAAGCCTAGGCATCAAAGAACTCTTTTTGTGCCTCTGCTCTTTCTCCTGGAATCCTGCCACAGCCACAAAAACAAGCCTAAGCTAGCCTTCTGGAGGATGTGGAGTAGAGACATATCATCCCAGCCAAGGCCATTGTAAGCCAGCCAGACTCCAGATAATCTGCCAGCTGATCACAAACCCATGAGAAAACCCAGCTGAAACCAGAAGTGCCCAGCTAAGTCCAGCCTAAATTATGGCCTGCAGAACTGTGAGTTAAATAAATGGTTCTTGTTTTAAGCCACTAAGTTTTGGGGTGGTTTATTAGGCAGCAAATGCTGATACAGATGTAAATATTCAAAACAAAGTGCACATAATTGTTTTAATGCTGTAACTTTGATAAATAGTTATAAAAATCTACAAAACTCATACCATCATTGATTTTACTCTTTCAAGACAAGACCACAAATTAGTTTGTCAAAAATGGGAAATAAAGATGAAAAAGAAGCCTTTAAGGTTTACAAACTTTAAACAACAATAGATACTCTAACAATAGATACTAGTTTGTTGTTTCTTTATTTGTATGTAGACACTTAGTAAATAAGTTAATAGACCTAGGATAGTCTTTGTTATCTTATATATTTTATACTACTTGACATATAACATGTCTCTTTGTGTTTACCATAGACAGTCAATAATGTAGCATAACCTTCTTCCTTTGATATGTCTCATTATAAGGGAATCCTATAGTCTTAGTTTGAGTTCTACAAGGAGCCAACTGATTCCGAGTCTGAGGGTTGAATGAAAGTAATTTAATTTGAAGACTAAGGATATATAGCAGAAGAAGAGTAAGGAAATGAGACAGGAAAGGGAAATCAGCCAATAAAGGTTAAGTATCAAGCAACCTAATATTGTGGATGAATGTAGCTTATTTTTACTGAAGGCACACATCTCAGAGTTGTGTCAATTGAGAGGCAAGGAAATTGGAATATTAACTCCCATTAATCATTTAGTGAGGGACGTTCTTGAAGGCTATTAACTACCCATCACTTTTGGCCTGCTCTCTCGCCACAAACTAAGCCCCAGAGGCCAAAAAAGTATAAATTCAGGAGCTGGTATTTCAAAGTCTTACAGGTATGAACAGAGATTGGTGGCAAGGGTGAGAGGATACAGGTGGGATACCAACTATTTCTGCTACAACTATCATTGTTACAGAATCAGTTTAGGATTTGATTCAACCTAATTGAGTTTTTTAAAAAATTAAGCAAACACTTTTCATTTCATCAAGCTCCTGAAATCTTTTCTTAACCTTTAAAAAATAGTGTAGAATCAGCATGTTTCATGCAAGTAAATATATATCCAGCATTGATCTTAGATTTCCTGTAGAGTTTCCATTACAAAGAAAATGCCACTAAATCATGGCCTTTGCTTATGAAAAGGTACAGTAAATTGTGATTCTTTCTTATATGTTGTTCCAATAGCTTTGCTTCAAATTGCTGTCACTTTGTACATTTAATCTGAAATACTGTTCTAAGGGTCTTAGTTTAGGCCCTAGACCACTAGTCTCTTTCACACAAATCACTACATCTTTTTCCTCCTCATTTTTTAAATGAACTTAAACATGAGCCTCTCATTCAATTTCCACCTGGGGGATGGACATGCTTGAAGCTCTGACTCGGGTGGGGCAAAGGCAATATTGTAACCTAAACATTTGCACACATACCTCCCCCCTCGTAATATACTGAAATAAAGAAATTAAAAAACTATTTTCTCTGAATTAATCAATCTGGTCATTCCTCTTTTTTCCTGAAATCAGTGGCTGCACTGTTATTTGCTGAGGAATTGCTTAACAATGCCATGATCTCCTCACATCACAAGGTTATGGGAATGATGGCAGCAAAGAGCCTACATGACTAGGAAGAATAGTGGGGCCCTTAATGGAAATTTCAAGTCAGAAGTGACATGCAGAGGGAAATGTGATGCCACTACTTTTCAAAATGGTCAAGGTAAAGGATGCAATTGTGGACTACTATCTGTCTTTCCTAAATCTGTAACATTACTATTCACTACAGTATATATCATGCCCATGATCTTGAGATTTTTATTCAACAAATTTCACCAAAATAAACGTAGATTTTTTTCAGTTTTTTGGTGTTTCATTTATCCATGTGCATGTTTCTCTTCTCATGAAAAAGGTGTTTAACGCATACATAGTGCAAGGCTTCCCAGATGCTGGTATCTGTCTAATTCTACATCCTCATCTCCTGAAACCACTGTTATCATAACCTAGAAAAAAAATGTTAGCCCTTGCTCTAACAAGCCATATTGTTTGATGTCCCCATTTTCTGCACCACTAAACAAACTATTTCTCTTGCTGGGATATGCTATTCCACACATCTCCGTAAGTGAACTCTTGCCTTTGACTCTAATATTAGCCATCACTTTCTTGACAGACCCTTTCTTGACATTAAAATGTTGAGTAAAATGTTTCCTTTTTTGTGCTTCCTCTGTATCATGTTTTCTATGTATATTTTTGTAATTATTTTACTAAATAGTATTAATTTATTCAATTTAGTCTTCAAACAAGACTTTGAAGTCCCTATGAGACAAACCTAGTCTTATTTTCTTTCAACACCTAGGGCCAGGAAATATATGGTACACGTTAAGAATACAATAAATTGGGTTCATTGGTGAATTACTATTATTTCTGATTCTGTCTTAGAAACACTTATGCCTCTATGACTTTCTTTTTTTTCTTTTCTTTTTTTTTTGAGACAGAGTCTCACTCTGTTGCCCAGGCTACAGTGCCGTGGCATCAGCCTAGCTCACAGCAACCTCAAACTGCTGGGCTTAAATGATCCTCCTGCCTCAGCCTCCCAAGTAGCTGGGACTACAGGCATGTGCCACCATCCCTGGCTAATTTTTCTATTTTTGGTAGAGATGGGGTCTCACTCTTGCTTAGGCTACTCTGGAACTCCTGAGCTCAAATGATCCACCAGGCCTGCCAGAATGATAGGATTATAGGCGTGAGCCACCACACCCATTTCTATGACTTTCTATATTGTAAAATTAACTTAGAAATCTCCACTTAAAATTTTTACTCTCCTTAAAAAATAATAAAATGACATATTGAACTTTTAAAGATCCTCCTTTGATTCCTTCTCTTTCAAGTCAAAGAAAACCTTGCCACTTTATTTTTTATAAAGCAAATGTTTACTTTCCTCATTTCAAAATGCTTCTCACTTAGGTACCTTTCTGAAACTTACTTATATAATAAGCATAGCCATTTCTCCTTATAAGTTGCTATAAGACATCAATTGTATCTAAGAGCTTTGTACTCTATTTTAGTAATTTCGGATGAAAGAAAGAAGGAATGGCATATCCAAGGAGATGCTTAGTAATATAAGTATCATCATCAACATAATCTTAATTCCCGTCCTTTTCCAAATCTTGTTTCATTATACTGTTACTATAACTATTTACAAAGGTGAAATAATTGTGGTGTAGTAGTGAAAACACTAAATGACAGTCAGGATAACAATGTTCCAATTTAATTCTTGCACTTTGCTGTGTATCTTGAAGTGTACCACTTAACATCTCAAACCTTTGATTGCCTTACAAATAAAATAAAAGAACTGGTAGAAATAATCTAGAAGCCTCATTCTAGCTCAAATTTTTAACCTATCTTAGGACACAATGCGTATTCCTTTACCTTTTCTGATGATACCACTAGATCTATATGCTGTATATATGTTTTATCAAATAAGTGAATTTATGGAATAAATACTTAAGTTTCTATGATCTTAGAAAGAGTATGAAAATGAAGATTGATTTTTATATTTGCATAGAAAGAATAATACCTAGGTGTTAGATCAAAGAAATGGAAGCCTGGAAGATGATGGCTTTTAGGCTAGACTTACTTATATTGTGGCCATCAAGATGTCAATGACACTTTCATTTTAGTCATTATTATTGTTAAGTCTATGTAAAAGCTGAGGGTAGGATCTAGACTTTTAAAAATAATAATAATAAAATTAAGGAGAAATCAAACAGGATGAGAAAGTAGAAGCTGTCAGAAAAGAAAAGAAAAAAGAAAAAATGCTGCTTCTCAAGTACCTATTAATGTTAAATAAGATGAACGATAAAGAGCAACTTTTTTCTTACGGAACAAGTACCACACAAGAAGTCCATTAAATTACATGGATCTACTAAGATCCAAGATCATGGGTCTTTCAATTTGGGATGCAGCAAACAGTGGAATGCTATGAGGGCAATAAAAAATCTAAAGGTGACAAAGGAGATCTCAACATTTATTTTCATTTATTGGAACATTAAAACTTTTTAAAAATTCTTTTTTTTCCAAAGCTTGTAGTTAAACCTTTTCAAACTTAATAAAGTAGAAAAACCAGAGAAATTACATTTCGTATCTTAGCAAAACTATAAAAAGATTAAAAAGACTTTGGGATAGATTTTTGCTTAACATAAAAAGAAATTTGAAGACTATCTTAAGGTTGAAAAATCATGTATTATATTGTCACTTTATAAAAATGAAGACACCTACAGAATGATACTGAATTTCTGGAAGATATTCTGCAAATATTTATTAGCGGACTAATACATATTTCAGTAATATCTGAGAAACTGACAAATCTAAATCAAGTTATGTCAGTTCTTAAGCAGATAGGAATTTACTTCAGTACATCTCTCCTTAATCACAATCCCAAATGTTATTACAAAATAAATTCAAACATGCAAACTCTATCTTTCACCCCACATATTGTCTACTTGGTAAACAATCAAATAAATTCTTATTTGAAAAATACACCTCGGAGAGTTCTTACTGACTCATTCTGTCATGGTCTCAGCCCATTCTGGGCAAATGGAAAGTTATTTTCTACAAGAAATGTCAAGTAAATGTTTCCTAAGCAAATTGTCTTTCTGATGTATCGAAGTCAGTATGTTCTATTCATGTGGTGTCTAAATCTAATTAACTGTAACCCCTGTAAAAAAATCAAAATCATTTTGAGAAAAAGTAAATTTTAAAGCTATGACAATAAGGTAAAACAGGGAATATTCTCCCTTGGCATTTGGTATCATTAATTCATCTGAATTGCAGTGGTCTCCTACCTGGTCTTACTGCTCCTGCCTGGCCCCACTATAGTGTCTTCAGAGTCAGAGTAAACTGTTCAAAATGATCACATCACTCCTCTTTAGAACTAAAAGGGTTTTGATCTCACTTTCAGGCTCTAAATAATCTGGCTCTATAACTCCTCCTTCCTCCTCTACTCCTCTCCAGTCATATACCTGCTTTGCTGTTACTGGAACACACAAAAATAGTCCTGCCTCAGGAACATTTTACTTATTCTTTCCTGTATATGCTCTTTCCCCAGATATCATTGTAGCTCACTTTCAGCTTTCTTCAGGCCTCTGCAAAAACAAAAACAAAACAACAGCAGCAACAAAACAAACCTTATAACCTCTTCCTAATACATCTTGTTCCCCTTACTTTGCTTAGTCTTTCTTTTTTTTTTTAATTTCAAAATATTAAGGAGGTACAGATGTTTTTCATGCATGGCTTGAGTCATGGCTATAAATGTGCCCATCACCCGAATAGTGTTCATTGTAGCCGTTAGGTGGCTTTTTGTTCTTTCCCTCTTCCACCTCTCTCCTGCTTGATTTCCAACAACATTTACTTTCCTCTGTGTACTTGTGTTCCCAAAGGTCAATTGTAATTTATTAGATAGTACATGTAGTGTTTGTTTTTCCATTCTTGAGATGCTTCACTTAGGATAATGGTCTCTACTTCCTTCCAAGTTGCTGCAAAAGATATTAATTCATCCTTTCATATGGCAGAGTAGTACTCCATAGTGTGTGTGTGTGTATATATATGTATATATAATATACATATATATATACACACACAATATATGTATATTATATATACATATATATGTATATATGTATGTATGTGTGTGTGTGTATATATATATATACACACACACACACACACTCAACATATTGTTAATCCACTCATGAATTGATGGACACTTGGGTTGATTCCACATCTTTGCAATTGTGAATTGTACTGCAATAAACATTTGAGTGCAGGTGTCTTTTTGATAAAAAGATTTAATTTCCTTTGGGTAGATATCCACTAGTGGGAATGCTGGATCTAATGGTAGGTCCACATTTTAGTTCTTTGGGAAATCTCCATACTGTTTTCCATAGGGGCTGTACTAATTTGCAGTGCAACCCACAGTGTATAAGCATTCCTTTCTCTCTGCAACCATGCCAAGATCGATTGTTTTTGGATATTTTTAGATAAAATCCATTCTGACAGGAGTAAGGTGATATCTCATTGTGGTTTTAATTTGAATTTCCCTAATGATGTTGACCATTTTTTCATGTTTGTTGATGATTTGACTATCTTCTTTTGAAAAACATATGTTCATGTCTTTTGCCCATTTTTTAATGGAGTTGTTAATTTTTCATTGCTGATTTGTTTCAATGCTTTGTAGATTCTAGTTATTATCCCTTTATTGGAAGTGTAGATTGCAAATATTTTCTTCCATTCTGTAGGCTGTCTATTTGCTCTGTTGATTATTTCCTTAGTTGTGCAGAAGCTTTTTAATTTAATCAAGTCTCCTTTATTTATTTCTGTTGCTGCTGTAATTGCCATTGGGGTCTTAGTCATAAATTTTTTGCCTAGGCCAATATCTAGAATAGTTTTTCCTATCTTTTCTTCTAGAATTATTATGGTTTCATGCTATTCATTTAAGTCTTTAGTTCACCTTCAATTAATTTTTGCAATTAGTGAGAAATAGGGTTCCTGTTTCATCCTTCTGCATGTGGCTATCCAATTTTCCCAGCACCATTTATTGAATAGGGATTCTTTTCCCCAGAGTACATTGTTGTCTACTTTGTTAAAGATCAATTGATTGTAGGTAGATAGTTTTATATATGTGTTCTCTATTCGGTTGTGGTATATGTCTCTATTTTTGTACAATACCATGCTGTTTTGGTTAGTATCACCTTGTACTATAGTTTGAAGTCTAGCAATGTGATGCCTCTAGACTTTTCTTTATGCTGAAGATTGCTTTGGCTATTTGGGCTCTTTTCTCATTCCAAACAAAGCTTAGAATTATTTTTCTAGATCTGTGAAATATGCCATTAGTATTTTGATGGAGATTGCATTTCTGTGCTATCAGTTGTGGTATCTCCTTTTTCATTTCTTATCTTTCTGGTTAATCCAGCAACAAATCTATCAATCTTTTTTATCTTTTCAAAGAAGCAACTTTTTGTTTCACTGACTTTTTGTATTATCTTTTTGTTTTCCATTTCATTTAATTCTTCTCTGACCTTTATTATTTGTTTTCCTCTGCTGGCTTTGGGTATGATTTGCTCATCCTTTTCTAGTTCCTTGAGTAGTGACATTAGGTTGTTAATTTATGATCTTTCTCACTTTTGGATGTGGGCATTTAAAGCTATGATTTTTTTCCTTAGGTATGCTTTTGCTGTGTCCCATAGATTTTTATAGCTTATGTCTATTTTGTTGCTCAGTTTAAGGAATCTTTTGATTTCCATATAAATTCATTAACAACCCAATAATCATTCAGTAGCAGGTTGCTTAATTTCTATGATTTTTGTGTAGAATTGAGTGTTAATCTTGGAATTTATTTCTAATTTTAATTCACTATGGTCTGCGAAGATACATGATATGATTTTGATTTTTAAAAGTTTGTTGAGACATGTTTTACAGCTTAAGATATGAACAATCTTGCAGAGTCTACCATGTGCTGGTGAGAAGAATGTATGTTTTGGGGTAGAATGTTCTGTAAATATCTGTTAGGTCCATTTATTCTAGGGTCCCATTTAAGTCCAGTGTATCTTTATTTATTTTCTGCTTTGATGATCTTTCTAGCTTTGATAGTGGGGTGTTGAAGTCCACAGCAATTATGATGATATTATTTATTTACTTGCCTAACTCTAGTAGAATTTATTTTATGTATCTGAGAGCTCCTGTGTTAGGCACATATATATTTAAGATTGTTATATCTTCTTGTTGAATTACTCTCTTTACCATCATATATTACAATTTTTATCTTTCTTTTTCATTGTTGATTTAAAGTAAATTTTTTCTGATATGAAAATGGCTATACCTGCTCTCTTTTCATTTCCTTTAGTGTGGAATATTTTTCCATCCTTTCACTTTGAGCCATTTTGCATCCTTGTGGTTTAGATGTGTCTCCTGGAGGCAGCAGATTCTTGGGTTGTGTTTTCTTTCCATTATTGATTTGTCTTCTACATTGTATATATTACAGGCTGACATTTTATATATTTTTAAAATTTATTCTCTCTTCAACCCACTAGAATATAAGCTTCCTATGGGCAGGAAGTTTATCAGTTTGGTTACTACTGCTTCCACAGCCACTAGAATAATGTGTAGTACATAATAGATATTCAGTAAATGTGAATTGAAGGAAAGAATGGGGTTAGATGATGCATAATGATAATAAATACACCAATAAATATTGACTTACTGTTGGCTGTTTTGCTTTCAACCACAATATTTGTCAGTTAAATCAATCTTTGGTACATTTAATATGGCTAGACTGTATATCTTAAAAGTTTGTTGTGATCTGAAAAGGTGTACATGTGTATCACTTCGCTTCTGAACATAAACTCTGGATTATATATAATCCAAAATCATATATATATATGCTTTTGAGAAGGCAGCCTAGACTGGCAGGACTAGAGATGGCACCAGAGAAGCTATATGTGAGGAGTTAGTTTTATTTCTTCTTAGAGGTGTTCAAATGAACAAGTAAACTGGCTTCTCTGAGTCTTAATTCCCTCATCTACTAAATAAGATGAATAGAAATATTAATAATTATTTTCTGGCTTACCTCATAGGATCATTGTGAAAATCAAGTAAACTAAACCATTTAAAATTTTGTGTAAACTTTTATTGTGGGCTAAATATTTCTGATGTTTACAGGTAGA
Organism: Microcebus murinus; assembly: GCF_040939455.1. Taxonomy (NCBI): domain Eukaryota; kingdom Metazoa; phylum Chordata; class Mammalia; order Primates; family Cheirogaleidae; genus Microcebus; species Microcebus murinus. The sequence continues at coordinate 102,564,815 of NC_134136.1, forward strand.
AGGGAAAATATGAATTAAAAATAAAAATATAAGGAGGAACCAAGGTGACAGACTGGAAATAGCTAGCCTACATTGCTCCCACAGAGAAAAGCTAAAGGGGTGAGTAGATATTCACCTTCAGATAGATTATCTATAAGAATGCACCAGGATTCAACAGACATGTGATGGGAGGCACCAAAAGTAAAGGAGAGGGAAATGGGGTGGCTCACTCAGCCAGCTTAGCAATAGCCAGGATTGGCACCCACATGTGGGCCAAGAGGAAGGAATAGACCCCTAAGGTTTGACACTCCCACCATGAACTTTGCATTCCTAGGTATAACAGGGCCCCTCCACCCTCAAGGGCCTCTAGACCTCCAGATTAACACATGGAGATGCCTAAAGACTACACAGCAGCATTGCTCCAAAGAGGGGGTTCAGTAGGGTCCCACAGGCTTACAAGCTATAAGTATTGCATCTAGCACCATTCTGACAGCCTAGAGTGCTGTGTCTGCACAGGGGCCAGTGCTGCCAGAATAGCTTCCTTATCACTGCTGCCAGGCCAGGAAGGGATTAGGGAGGCCAAGCACTTTCATGCACCCCCAAGGACAAATGCCACTACTCCACTGCTGCTGCTGGTGCTGCAGAACCCAGGCAAGGATGAACCCCCGTGCCCACCCACCCTTGCTACTACTCCTGAGGGATGCCCATCCTGCTACCACTGCTGCTGCTGGTATGGGACCCAGGTGGGACCACTATGGCCCCCCACCTCTACTGCCACTTCTCAGAGGGGCCCACTCTGCTCCCTCCTGAGCTTTCAGCACTGGCCTGGGGAGCAGCCTGCCCCTCCACACCACCATCCCCCAGCACCTGCTTGAACTGTGACAACTGTAGGGAATTGAGGAGACAAAGGAAAGCAGCAGTGTTCCTGGAATTCTGAGCTACAGTGTGGGCTGTCCCAAGGGTACTGGGAAGTGCTATGAATGCTTCTTAGAACAGAGGGGTGTGAAGAGCTCACTCTCCTGTACCAGAGAGCACATGGATCATGATCTAAAGTTATCTGCACCCCTCATAGTGGAAAAGTGGGCACAAAGAGGAGTCTATAGTGTGAAAGAGTATCCCCACACTAAGACAGAAACATCACTGTATCCCAGGAAAGGACTTGGACATGGCAACATCCCCTCCCATAACCATCCAATGTCACAGACATAGACACCTCTGCTCTCAAGCATGAGCCTTTGGCATGGCAGTCTCAACCCAGGAATCTCAGCCCCTGGTTCTCTATATCACTGGATCCATAGCCAACACCACTCAACACCTACTCAGACCGCAGTAGCCTTGGGTAGTTGGATTCCATACAGCTTGAGGGTGGGGCTAGTAGTGCCCTCCCTGTCTTTTCTGGGAGGAGCCTAATATCTCTACAGGCAAGTCCTTAGCACAACCACACCTCCCCAGCCAGAGCATTTCAGTCATAGCAGTCTATCTGGTAGCCCTGCACATGGCAGGTTGAGCTGCCTACCTCATCTCTGCTACAGCTGGGCCAGGGTGGAAGTTGATATCTCAGCACTTTTGAGCCCCCAAAGGACAGTGGCCACTGTCACTGCTGAGGAAGGAATGAGTGGTTCGTGTGTCCCACAGCTGTCGGCCTCTACGAATCTCATCAAGAGAGGCCTGTCTCTCCTGTCACAAGCTCACACTGCATCTACCTTTCTTCTGAAACAGGAGAGCTCCCAGCAAAGGAGAACAGGCAAACCACAAAGCTATCGATTTGAGCTGAGGGAAGAGATTCCAGATGAGAAGAAACCAGCATAAAAATGCTAGCAATATGGAAAAAAAATATTCCTTTGACACCCCCAAAGGATCATACTATAGCTGTCTAGCAATGGACTCTAACCAAAAGGAAATTTTTGAAATATCAGATACAGAATGCAAAATATGAATCTTGAGTAAGCTCAATGGGATCGATGAGAAAGTTGAAAACCAGCACAAAAGAAACCAAAAAAATAATAATAATAATTCAGGACATAAATGAAAAATTCACTAAAAGAGAGATGGTTTTAAAAAAAAACATAACAGAACTCCTGGAAATGAAGAAGTCAGTTAGGGAATTTCAAGATACAGTGGAAAGTTTTAACAACAGACTAGACCAAGCAAAAGAAAGATTTTCAAAGGTTGAAGACAAGGCTTTTGAATTATCCCAGGTGCTCAAAAATAAAGAAAAAATAATCAAGAGAAATGAAGAAAGTCTTTGAGAAATATGGGACCATGTAAAAAGCCCAAAATAAGATTCATAGGTATTCCTGAGGGAGAAGACAAAGTAAAAATCACAGAAAATGTATTTGAGGAAATAATGAAAGAAAACTTCCCTGGTCTTGCTAGAGATTTAGACATCCAGGTACAAGAAGGTCAGTGAACTTCTGAAAGATTTATTGCTAATAGTACGTCATAAAGGCACACAGTCACAAAATGGAGAAAATCCTACAAGCAGTGAGACAAAAGTATGAAGCAACTTACAGAAGAAAACCCATCAGACTTAACAGTAGAATTCTTAGCAGAAACCTTACAATCCAGAAGGGACTGGAGTTCCATCTTTAATATTCTTCAACAGAATAATTGTCAGCCATAAATTTTATATCCTGCAAAACTAAGTTTCATAAGCGAAGGAGAAATAAAATCTTTCCTAGACAAGCAAACACTAAGGGAATTTGTCACCACTAGGCCTTCCCTATGAGAAATGTTCAAAAGTGCTCTAAATACCAAAAAGTACAGCCATCACTCACAAGTGTAAACACACTTGAGAGTAAAAACACACAGCTCCTATGAAACAATAACACAAGGGCAAAAACAAAGCAAATAGTTAACAACATGATAAGAACAGTACTTCACTTATCAATATTAACATTGAATTTGAATTTAAATGATCTAAATGCCTGACTTAAAATATATAGATCAGGAGTGGGGAACCTTTTCATGTTGGAAGACTGCATTAGTTTAGCTATAATCAAATAAGGCTGCATTCAAGAAACTTCAATTATATCTACTTAAAATATATACTATTTTGTAAAAATCTAACTACTATGTACTTAAAAAAATGAAAGCTATTTGCTAATTTTAAAGTTAACTAACCTTTTAATGACTTCCTTGTGTCAGCTTTTTGTTGGAATACATTTGAATATTTGGCTGCAGCATGGAGGTCTGCAGTTTCAGTTGATCCTCTAGATGGGTGTCAGTCATTTGTGGCCTTAAGGGTATATTCATTTGTGTTAGGTAGGAGAATGAAGATTCATAGCAATAAGTGGTTGAAAAGAAAGAAAGCATTTTGGGGGCATGTGGGTATTCTATTGAATTTTTTAATATTTTAATTGGATCTTTCTTAGCATCAAACAATGACTTTAAAATGTCACCTACCGAGAGCTCAATCAATTCCATTTGTAGTTCTTTAGTGCCTTGGTGATATCAACTAGGTGAGGCTGAAATGCTAATTTGAGTGTGATGTCATGATTGTCAAAGTCAATGAACCTTTCATTGTATTCTCCAATGAATAGGTCTGTAACAGCTGCATATTCTTCAAATGATTCACATATATCATTCTGCTCATCAATGACCTCTGCTAACTGGGGAAAATGTTCATGCAAAATATCCTTTTTAAGAAGAATTATTTTCAAAAAAGATAGCTTTTTTAAATGCTTAGATTTTTTGCCACATAACATGTATAGACTTAGTTTTACCTTGCAAAGAAATATTCAAGTCCTTTTGATTAGACATGATATTACACAGAAGTTCTGCATTCCTACAGAAATCTTCTCTCATTAATTCACATTGCTGATTCTGATATTCATAAAACTTAACTATCTGTTCTCACAGAGATAAAATTTTGGCTAATTTTGGCCATCCCTGTGATAGCCAATGTACTTTAGAATGATACAGCAAATCCACACTGAGTCATTCAACTTTAGCATGTTATGAAACTGATGGTGGTATGTTGCATTTGCACTATGTAAGTATAGTTAACAGTACTTATAACTTGTTGTAAAGTGTCACTTAAAATAGGAGCTTTAGTAACCCCATAATATGCTGAAAGAAAAAAAAAAAAGAAAATAGGAGCTTTAGCACAGAGATTTTGCTGATACAAGATACAATGAAAAGAAATGAGAGCATCTAGATCAGTTAATACTTTTTTTATCTGTGCAATAAACCCTTCATGTTTTCCTGTCATGGAAGGTGCAACATCTGTACATACACTCACTAAATTTACCAAATTCAGTCCAATTTCATGACATTTATCTTGAAAGTTGTTGAAGATATCTATTCCCCATGTTCTGTTCTCAAGAGTGCTCACAATGAGTAAGTCTGTGTAGCAAAGAAAATCTTCTGTTATGACCTGAATGAAGTATAAAGCCTGAGCTGAGTCAATAGTATCAGTTGATTCATATAAAGCAATTGAATAATATATATTTTCCTTTTGAAGTATTGCATGAAATTGTTCTGTTAAGCTGAAGGCTAATTTATGCTGCTGATCAGTTATGGCTGTCCTTAAAAGAGGTAGTTGTTTGTACTTTGAAACATTATCAGGGTCTGAGCATCCTACAACTTCGACAATGCATTCTTTCACAATTTCTACATCATTGAATGGCTTCCCTTTTTTCCCCAAGTATATAAGTTACTTTATAGGTTGCTTCAGTGACATTATTTCCAGGTCTTACTACTTCTTGAAAGAATGGTCTTTGTTTTTGATTTTCGTCTTTTAATTTCTGCAAAACAACCTTTCGCACATCTCCCTCTAATTTAAAATATTTTTAGCCTTTATGAGTGTTACAATGCTGATGAGCATTAAATTTCTATAATGTTGACATTGCAGTATCACAAAGCAAGCAAATCATCTTATCTTTAGCAGAAACAAGATAATATTGCAATTCCCAACCCTCGTTAAAATATCTGTTTACTTCCTTCAGTGTTCTCTTTCTCTTTGACATGATGGGCTCTTAAGCAGACAGAATTAAAAAACACTGTTGGGCTGTGCACCTATTCACAAATTCCATTCCAAACAGAAACACAGTGCACCATTGTCAAAAGCTGATAACAAACTGGCATATGACCTCCAGAAACTTGTGCCACTCAACCTAGTGCAGTAGTGGTGCCAGTTAGACAGGGGAAGTTAAAAACTAAATCATAAAGGTAGTAGCCATCAATTTAGCCCTATGGCTTACTAATGTTCTAATTGAGCCAGTCAGTGTTGGCAGATTACTACTTTCAAACTTATTTTATTCTTTGATATTTTAAATATGTTCATTTTACAAATAAAATAAAAACATAAAAAATGAACAAAAATGCATTAATAAGAATAGAAGAATTTGTTTTGTAAAATTTGGATTTAGTCAAAAGGCTGCACTTAAGGACCTAGAAGGCCACAGGTTCCCCGCCCATGATTATAGATTGACAGAATGGCTAAAACACACACGCACACACACATACACACACACACACAATCCATATATCTGATCGTTTAACTCAACCCATTTAACTCATGGAAAGTCACATGGACTCAAAGCAAAGGCATTAAAAAATATTCAACCCAATGGAAAACAAATTAGAGCAGGAGTAGCTATTTTTGTATCAGATAAAACAGACATTAAATAAAAAAAACAGTGAAAAAAGTTATAATATATATATATATCTTAAATATATATGCACCCAATACTGGAACTCCCAGGTTCATAAAAGCAATACTACTAAGATCTAAGAAACAAAGTAAATAGCAATATCATAATAGTAGAGTACTTCAACAATACACTGGCAGAACTAGACAGATCATCAAGGCATAAAATCAAAAAGTAAACACTGTACTTAAATGAGATGTGAGAACATATGGACCTAACAGACATTTACAGAACACTGTACCCCAAAACTATAGAATATACGTTCTTCTCATGAGCACATGGAACATTTTCCAAGTCAGACCATATGTTAGGCCACTAAACAAGTCTCATAAAATTTTAAACAATTGAAATCAAACCATGTATTCTCTCAGACCACAGTGGAATAAAACTCTAAATCAATTCCAAGAGGAACTCTCAAAACTATACAAATATGTGTACATTTAAAAAGTGTTGCTGAATGGGCTTTGGGTCAATAATGAAATCAAGAGGGAAATAAAAAAATTCTTTGAAATGAATGAGAATAGCAATGCTAGCAAAATCTCAGGGATACAGAAAAACCAGTGCTAAGAGCAAAGTTATAGCACTAAATCTACATCAAAAAGGCAGAATGATCACAAATTAACAATCTAATGTTACACCTCTGGGAACTAGAAAAACAAGAACAAAACAAAACCATATCCATCAGAAAATAGATACAAAAGATCAGATAGAAATGAGCAAAATTGAAACAAACAAACAAAAAACAATACAAAGTATCAATGAAACAAAAAGTTGGTTTCTTGAAAAGATAAACAAAATTGAGGGACACTAGCCAGATTAATGAGAATTAGAAGAGAAAGGACTCAAATAAACTAAATCAGAAATGAAAAAGGATACCTTTCAACTGGCACCACAAAAATACCAAATATCACATGGGAACATTATAAAAACCTATATGTACACAGACTAGAATACCTAGAGGAAATGGATAAATTCCTGGAAGCACAAGACCTCCCAAGCTTGAATTAGGGAGAAATAGAAATCCTGAAAAGACCAATAATGAGCAGTGAGACTGAAGCAGCAATAAAAAAATCTCCTAACAAAAAAAGCCCTGAACCAGATGGATTCACATCTGAATTCTACCAGACCTACAAAGAACTGGCACCTATCCTTTGAAAATTATTCTATAATATTGGGAAGGAGAAAATCCTCCCTAACTCATTGTATGAAGCCAGTATCACCTTGATACCAAAGCTAGGAAAGGACACAACAACAAAACTACTAACCAATATCCTTTATGAACAGAGATGGAAAAATCCTCAACAAAATACTAGCAAACTTAATTCAACAGCATATCAAAAAGATAATTCATGATAATCAAGTGAGCTTCATCCTGGGGATAAAAGGGTGATTCAACATATGCAAATCAATAAATGTGATTTATCACATAACAGGAAGCAACAGCAAAGACCATATGATAGATGCAGAAAACAACATTAGATCAAATCCAGTACCAGTTCATGACAAAAACCTTCAATAAACCAGGCATAAAAGGGTCATAACTTACAATTATAAAAGCCATATATGACAAACCTATGGACACTATCATACTGAAAAATTGAAAGCATTTCCCCTAAGAACTGGAACAAGACAATGATGCCCAGTGTTACCACTTCCATTCAGCATAATAATGGAAGTCCTATCCAGAGCAATCAAGTAACAAAAAGAAATAAAGAGCATCTAAATTGGGAAAGAAGAGGTCAAACTAACCCTGTTTGGTGACAGTATGATCTTATATCTAGAAAACCCTAAGGAATCCACCAAAAGACTCCTAGGATTGATAAATAAATTCAGCAAAGTCTCAAGTTACAAAATCAATGCACACAAATCGGTAGCATTTTTGCATACTATTAACAAGCATTGTTGAGAAGAAGGGCATACCTCTAACCCTTGCTAGGGAGAGGCAAAGATGTAGAATGTAACCAAAATGTTAAAAAAATCAAAACTTTTATCCGGTGTTGGGCAGGTAGGAGGGGGGGAGGAGGGGATGGGTATTTACATACATAGTGAGTGAGATGTGCACTGTCTAGGGGATGGACACACTTGAAGCTCTGACTAGAGGGAGGATGGGAGGCAAGGGCAATGTACATAACTTTAATGTTTGTACCCCCATAATATGCTGAAATAAAAAAAAACAGTCAAGCTGAGAGTCAAATTAAGGACTCTTTACCATTTACAGTAGCTTAAAGAAAATATTAATAAAATATTGAGGAATATATTTAACAAAGGAAGTGACAGGTCTCTACAAGAAGAACTAAAAACACTGATGAAAGAAATCATTGATAACAAAAACAAATGGAAAACATCCTATGCTCATGGATTCATAGAATCAACATCATTAAACTTTCCATACTGCCCAAAATAGTTTACAGATTCTACACAATTCCCATTAGAATACCAAATTTCTATTTCATGGATCCAAAAGAAAATAATCCTAAGCTTCATTTGGAACCAAAAAAGAGTCCGAATAGCCAAAGCAATGCTAAGCAAAAAGAACAAATCTGGAGGCATCACATTACCTCATTTCAAATTATACTACAAGGCAAAGTAACCAAAACAGCAGGTACTGGTATAAAATTAGAGACATAGGCCAATGAAACAGAATAGAGAAGCCAGAAATAAAACCATATGGCTACAACTAACTGATCTTTGACAAAGCAGAAAACAACATAAATACATTGGGGAAAGGATGCCCTATTCAATAAATGGTGCCTGGAAAGTTGGATATCCACATGCAGAAGAATGAAAGAAGACCCCTATCTCTTGCCTTAATTCAAGACAGATTAAAGACTTAAATATAAGGCATGAAACCATAGAAATTCTAGAAGGAAATATAGGAAGAACTCTTCTAGACATAGGTATAGACAAAGAATTTATGACTAAGACCCTATGTGCAAATACAGCAAAAACAAAAACAAATAAATGTGACTTACTTACATTAAAAAGCTTCTCCATAGGAAAGGAAATAATCAACATATTAAACAGGCAACCTACTGAATGGGAAAAAACATTCACAAACTATACATCCAATAAAGGACTAATATCCAGAATATACAAATAACTCAAATAAATAAGCAAGAAACAACTCCATGTTCTCACTAATAAGTGGGAGCTAAATGATGAGTACACATAGGCACAAAGAGATGTAAAGGACAGGGGAAGGGAGAGGGTTAAAAATTTACCTGTTAAGTTCAATGAACACTGTCTTGGTGACAAATGAACTAAAAGCCCTGATGTCAGCATCATGCTGTGTATCCATGTAACAAAAGCATTTGTACCCCCGTAATATTTTGAAATAAAAAGGTCAATAAACTATAGATGTTGTCACAAATGCAATGGAAAGGGAATGCTTATACACTGTTGGTGGGACTGTAAATTAATAACAATCTTTATGCGAAACAGTATAGAGATTTCTCAAAGCACTAAAAGTAGATCTACCATTCAATTCAGCAATCCCACTACTGAGGATCTACCAAAGGAAAATAAATCATTTTATAAAAAAGACACCTGCACCTGTATATTCATCACAGCACAGACAGCACAGTTGCCAAGATATGGAACCAACCTAAATGCCCACTAATGAATGAGTGGATAAAGAAAGTGATATAGCAATGCTATTACTAGGTATTTACCCAAAGGAAAAGAAAAGGACATTTTATAAAAAAGACACTTGCACTTGGATGTTTATAGCAGCACAATTCACAATTGAAAAGATGTGGAATCAACCCAAGTGCCCATCAATACATGAGTGGATTAATAAAATATGGTGTATGTATGCCATGGACTACTACTCAGTTACAAAAAATGGTGATCTAGTATCTTTTGTAATAACCTGGATGAAACTGGAGACCATTCTTCTATGTGAAGTATCACAAGAATGGAAAAGCAAATGCCTATGTACTCAATATTAAATTAGAACTAATTGATCAACACTTATGTGCACATATGGAAGTAAAAAAAACTTCATTGAAATCAAGTAGGTGAGAAGGGGTGCAAGGGGATGGGTAAATTCACACCTAACAGATACCATGAACACTATCTGAGTGAAGGGCACACTTATAACTTTGACTCAAATTGTACAAAAGCAAATTATGTACCCAAAACATGTATACCCCCATAATATTCTGAAATTTAAAAAAAGAAGAAAATGGAATACTACTCACCCACGAGCAAGAATGAAATAATGGGTTTTTTTTACCAACTTTGATAGAACTGGAGGCCATTATTCTAAGTTCAGTAACCCAGGAACACAAAGCCAAATACCACATACTATCACTTTTAAGTGGGAGCTATGATATGGGTATATATGGTCATACAGAGTAGCTTAATGGCCATTGAAGACTCAGAAGGGGGAGGGTGAAAGGCAGTGGTGGATGAAAAATTACCTATTGGGTACAGTGTACACTATTCAGGTGAAAGGTATGTTAAAAGCCTGGACTCCTCCACTATGCAATTCGTGCATGTAAAAAAACCCACTTCTACCCCTAAATTTATTTAAATAAAAACAATAAGAAAATAAAATGAATTCTCCCTGGTGCGAACAAGGAAATAGGGTTTCCTCTCCCTTTCTATTTTGCAGCATTTACTATAGGAAACTTGTCATTATAAGTTCTTTTTCTGCCTCTTTGAAATGTACATAAATCTTTTCAAATCTAAATAAACCTCTTAGCCATTTTAAACCCAAGAAGGATTTCTCAAGGACATGGAAGTCATCTATTTGAAGTATAATCACTAGGAAATATAACATTCCTGTCTCTCAGTTTCCATGAGAAGGTTAGGAGCCTAACGTAGGCTTGGGCCTGGTTCCAAGTCACAAACCTAACTTATGTCATAAATATATGAGAAATTCATATTTCCTTAAGATAAAGACAATTAAAAACACAAATGGTTAATCCAATTACCAGATGAATTTAACATGAGCTATGTGTGACAACAGGTGCTGTTAAGTCTTCTTGCTTGAAGATTAGTTATTATTTTTTCTTGAGAATATGGTTTGCATCTTCTTTGCCCTACTGGTATAAAAGGGTAGGGTAAGATTTCTTTCTGTCTTTGTAACCTCTTTGTATTGCCTGTGATGTGTATCATATTACATTTTTAATTCTTATCTAATAGCAAAACTGATTTCTTTCTCTATTAGCTTTGTGGAGAAGTTTCCTAGGAGAGTTTTCTTTATAATTATATTTCTCTAACACAGGTAAATGAGTACTTACATTCAAAACAGAACAAGGGGATTCTGTTTTCCACTTAGGAAGTAGAGAGCTAGAAAGAGCATTATTTCCACCCTAACAACAACAACAAAAGCTGGACAAACTACAAATTTATAACTTTCCTCAAATCTATAAGTAAGCTTCAGTCACAGGGAAGCTAAGTAGCCCAAAATCCAAAAAGAATTCAGGTGAAATTGTTAATAGATTGGTAGACAAGGGAGGACTAGCAAGACAGTATAGGACCGTGGGTGGATCGTAGATAGAAGAAGAGAGCAATCCTGCTCTTAGGACCTAACCTTCTCCACTGGCCTCACTGAGCTCCCCTCACACACACACAGGAGCCCCCTGCCCGCCCCCACACAGATTGGTAGAAGATCTGAGAAGGCAAAACATACTGTCAAGAAAATAAAAAGACAAGCCACGAATAGGGCAAAAATATTTGTTAATCACATATCTGACAAAGGACTTGGTTCCAGTAAATATAAAGAACTCTCAAAACTCTTCAATGAGAAAATACACAACCCAATAAAAATATGGGCACAATGTTTGAACGGACACTTAAAGAAGATATATGGATAGCAAATAAACAGATGAAATGATTCTCAACAACCCTAATCATTAGGTAAATCCACATTAAAACCATAGTGAAATACTACCACATATTTATTATTAATAAAATGTCTAAAAATACCAGTTGATGGCAAAAATGTAGAGCAACTGGAAGATACATTGTACAGTGGTACATTTTGGAAAGCAGTAGCAGTTTGGCAGTGTTTTATAAAAGTAAACATGCATATACCACATAACCTAGAAATCTCACTTTTTCCAAAGTGAAAGAAAACTTATGTTCACACGAAAACCTGTATATGGATATGTATAGCACTTTATACATAATCACCAAACACTGGAAACAACCCAAATGTCCTTCAATTGGTGAATGGATAAACAAACTGTAGTGTATCCATATAGTATGACATTATTCAGCAATAACATCGAAAAAACAAGCTATTGATACATGCAGCAACATGGATAAATTTGAAATGCATTTTGCTAACTGAAAGAAGCCCAGATCCAAATTCCTCTAAATAAATGATTCCATTTATATGACATTCTGGAAAAGGCAAAACTATAGGAATGGAAAGTAGATCAATGATTGCTAGGGGTTCAGGGTAGGGGATAAATTGACTACAAAGGAAAAACATGAGGAAAGATTTTGAGTTGATCGAACTGTTCTGTGTCATGATTTTGGTCATAAATACATAACTGTTTATTTGTAAAAAGAAATCATAGAATTTTATACTAAAAGGAGTATATTTTACAGTATGTAACCAAACTTTAAAAAGAATAAAACATAATTTTATAATTTGTCATCAGTTACTACTAAAATTTAAGTGTGACATTTCATATGTTTCAAATTTATTAAGCATAGCTTATTTTGTTTTAGTGTATCAACAATGAATCAAAAGCCAAAATGTTTTCAAACTAAACTTAAAAATGGGAAAAGAACATAAAGTGTATTTTATAACAAAATTATTAGATCTGTCCCATTAAATGGAGGTAGTATCATATTTGAAATATCAGGCTTACTCGAGTCTCTTTAAGCTAGGAAGAGGATAGCAGAGATTGCAAAGTTTGGGTCAGAAGATCCAGAAATAGTTCAGGGTTGTGGGTATGAGTTATAAAGACAAACTATTCAGAGTTGACCAGTACAGTTAAATAAATGAAATTGTAAGATCACTGCATAGTAGAGAGATTTGAAATAGAAAGTAATGGATTGATTCCAGTAAGCTGTTTTAGCCACCATAATAACTAATTAGAAAAACAAGAGATTTGTCAATCAAATTTGAGCAGGGTATCATTGCATTAATAAGCAATTCAAGCAAAGTTTCTTTACAAAATGCTGCTTAGACTATAGAATTAACTGTTAAAATGTCTTATATAAGAGCAAAAGCACTACATAAATATGTATTTATTACAACAAATGCTTAAAAGAGAAAATTATTGATAATCAATAACTAGAAATAGGGAAGTCGAAATTAAAATTCTGCTCCAAGTAGGTTACAAACTGTCACGGACATCATAGGGTAGTTTGTAAGATATAGACCAGATTTATCCAGCACATACAAAGGTTTGTAAAGCGTCAGGTTGATTTGATCTATGTAAGCAGCCTAGTTTAAAGCGACAAAGTAAAAAGGAGGAAAGCTATATTATCCCTCGAAATGTAAAACTTAAGCAAGGTTTCTGCTTTTGACAATTTAAGATTGAATTGAATTTTCTTTATGAATAAAAAGCCAACGTGCTCAAATGAAAATTCATTTATTTCACTCAAATTATAGCCCACACAAAAATCAAATGACTATTCTGATAAGGCCATTATGATTTTCTCATTTGTTAAATGTTTATATAAATTTTATTTATCTCCTTAATCTAACTGTTGAAGTTCTCTAAATATAACTCCATTTGAACCTTTCTTTCTAATGACATGTAGAAGCTACTTATTAAAAGCACTCTCCAACATTATCGGTGGAATTTTAATTGGTACAACAGCAAAGAAGCTACTATTTGTTCAAAAAAAAACCCCAAAAGAAATAGATCTGCCTTCAAATAACCCTCTCCATTTGTGGGAGAGGCAGATGTATTAAAAAAGAAAAGTAATGATACTGTGAGAGTTTATAGCAGAATTGAGTATAACTGTAGCCAGATACAAAAGGACCCTGTTCTTACAGGGATAATGGAACCTTGAACTTGATAGTGGATGTCAGGCGTTTGAAAACAGTTTTTAATAAGAAACAAGAGAATAAAAAATTACTGAGAATATTACTTTTATTTTACTTTTTATGGAAAAATTGTTTCTTTGTCCCTGCCACTACCAATTCAGCCTTCACTTATTACATATTCTGAAAAAAAAAATGGTCTTGTATTGTTTATTTAGCAAATGTCCCCTGCATATCTTCATAAGTCAGAGTGTGTTTTAGAAGCATGGGATACAATGATAAATAAGAAAGACAAAGTCATTCCCCTCAAGTAGCTAATTTAACTAGAAGAGAAATCCAAGTATAGAAAAATAAAGGCATAAATAAAATTGGATACTTTAGAGTACTATATGTAAAGTTGTAAGTCAAATTTTAAATTGCTTTATATAGAAGGCCTAGCAGAGAGCCAAAACTTAGTAATCATCACAATATTGGTTCCTCTTTTCCTTTCATCCTCCTTCCTTCTCTACCTTTCTTCTTATAACCCACTTATATACAATACCATTGCTTTTCTTTTCTCTCCTTATTTTTATTTTCCTGCTTGTGTGTAATTTCTACTCTGCCTACCCCTCCAAATTAGATTATTCTAATGTGAATTTTACTTTTGAGGATGACTGCACAAAGCCAATCCAAGTGCAGCAGTGCCAAAGCTTGGCAGAGCCTTTTAGTTGTGAGTTTGAACTTCATTGGACTGCCCCATTTCATGTATTTATTATCAACCTCCACGATTATTAAAGCTAATGCTATTCTCAGGGATTAGAATCTATGTAGAGCCTGATAAATTCTGACATGAGCAATTTAGGACCAGTGACTCTACCCTGAGGGCCAATGAAAATTCTCTCTCTAATCATGTCGATGTTCTCTAAAAATATGCCAAATGCTTTGACTCTCTCTCTTAACATTTCAGTTGTATTTTCATCTTTTCTCAAATAATTTTTTGGATTAAAAGAATCCGTGAAGCAAGAGTGCAGGTTACAGTGGCTTCCCCTTACATCTGTAGTCATGTCACACCATGTCAGGCTGTAATATGGTGGATACTAGAATCAATTTGAGTGCACTTTCTGCTTATGTCAGAGTTTAAACACTCTACACACCAATTCTTAACATGTATGTAAAGAGAAGATTATATATGGATAGATATTGCTGCCAGCGACTTGAAAAAGTATATCTATGTATCTATGTATCTATGTATCTATGTATCTATCTATCTATCTATCAGTAACAGAATAAAAATTTTACTTTCCCTTGAAATGCTTTTATTTTCCTGCCTCAAAATGAACATATGTGTATATGGATGGAAATGAGCAAATATATTGTCTTGTTACCATTTTACTATCAACATTCACCTTGAATGATTTCTATAGTATTGCAACAAAAAAATTGAAGGAATGTATTCCCTTTTTTGCTTCTTTCTAAAGAAGTTGTATGCCAAATACTGTTACACTTTAAATAAAGGCAGAAGATTTGAAGTTAACGATTGATCTAGAAACAAAGGGAAGGAACAAAGCCAAGGAGTGATCTGCAAAAACAGGAATTTGTACTTAAGCAATAAGATACTACATTTTGCTTCAGAAATAGCCTTTGTTTAACCCACTGTACCAATCTCAGATAATCATGCATTATCATAGTCTTCTCTAAGATTGTTCAAGACATGAATCACTATAGCAACTCATCCTAAATAAAAATTTCATGGTAGTGATTTTAGGGGGAAAAGCTATAGGTGCTGAAGTCACATTTCAGATTGTTAGATAACCCACTGAGGTTATCTAACAAAGTGAGTCATTTCACAGGTGTAAGCATTTATAGACATATATATTAATGTCTAAAGAGCTTAACTGATTAATCATGATTCACAGCATTGATCTCTACACTGGACAAAGCATAGTTTGTTCTCTCCACAATTAACATTAAAATCTTTGCTCATCTTCAATGCACCATTACTCACCTTGGAACAAATACATATACCTTTGCCTGATGTACTTACTATAGAAACCCATATCTTTATGCTCATTCAAAATTTTACTTAAAATATATATCTCCCTTTTGATGGCTTTTATGTCAGAACCTACTTAGCATCTATTACTCTTATTATTCTAATGATATTTTCTCTCTGTCTCTGTCTCTCTTTGTCTCTCCTCTCATCTCAGTATTCTTTCAAATTTATCTTTTGTGCAACAGTTCTTTCTTGGGACAGCTGCATGCAGTTTGTAATGCATGTTTATATGTTCCTGTCATTTGAGCTTAAAGGCATTTTTCTATATATCTTTTGTCACTTACTGATTGATATGGCTGACTGATGGCATTTTTTAGAAGAAGTATCATCAACTGTTCAAAATATGCTGACATTTCTAGTAGCAAATAATCAAGACAGTCATGGTTTAGGAAGCACAGTTCCTACTTTTTAAAGAAAAAGAAAATTATAAACTTGTAAGAATATGACAAGGTAGATCTTATTTCAGAGTGTTCTAGAAAATGATCCTAATACTTTCAATAATAAATCTGCAGATAATATTGCATTTTATTTCATTTAAAGGTATTTGCTATGTGCATTTCAACCACTGTCCAATGCACTCAGGAAGTTATGGTGAATAAGAAACATAAGGACCTTGTTTTTGCAAAGTTCACATTCTTTGTGGGGAGAACAAGCACAAGCAAGCAAACAAACATGTAAAGAAGATAATTTTGATAATGATAAGTGAGAAAATATATAGAGAGATATGCTAATAAGTGATAAGCTGTATAGGTCTGTGTGGTGTGCATATGTGTTTGAAGGACTGGAATGTGTGACAAATGCTATTGATATTCTTCCCTGTATCTCCTTGACCTTCCTCTGATTTCACTTGCAACTATACAAGTCATAGTTCTCTAATTGTCAAGGACTGCATATTCAACTTCTCTGCCTAGGACTGTCTCTGGCACTACAGGAACTTGCTTGACCATGCACAACTCAGAAGTTCAGGGGTAGGGTTGATCTCAATCATCAACCAATGGGTGATGAGAGATAGTATACAAATACCATAGCCTCCTTCTCTGGAGGAAAAATTCTAAGGAGTATTCCGCAGTTTCACAGAGTTTTTCTGAGGGATTTTGCCCTAGTTCCTCAAAGAAGCAACCTGATTGATGGCTAAGACATATATTATAGGCTTTTTCACTTCCCTGCCTCATTTTCCCCACTCCTTCGTTCATGTTTCCTGGAATAATCTCCTAAATAAACTACCTGAACTTAACTCCTTGTCTTAAAATCTGCTTTTTGAGTAAAACTGAAACTAAGGTAGTTGGAAGAGAATATTGAGCATTTCAATTGGGGAGTGGTATTAGTAATGAGATCGAAATGACAAAAAATTAACATGCATGGAAAGATCTGGGGAAGAGAGCTCAGGTTGAATGCAAGAGCAACTGCAAAAGCCCCAAGGGGAGAATGAGCCATCCATGTTCAATGAAGAGCACTAAAACCAGTATGGCTAGAGTAGAGTAAGTGGCAAGTGGTAGGCAATGAGGTCAAAGAGGAAAGAATGTATAGATGCATTAAGGAGTTAAGGCTTATATTATAATTATAATCAGCCTTTGTGATATTTTAAGCAAGCAAGTGATATAATTTGATTTTTAAATAACTCTAGCTATTTGGGGGAAAATAGATTTTAGGGAGAGAAGAGTTACAGACTATACCAGGAGGGAAGCAAGAAGACTAGTTATGAAACTACTGTACCAGGTTAGATGAGAAAAAATATAAGCTTCTCTCAGTGAAGTGAAGAGCAGTGGAGATAGAAAGATGTTTTATATTCATGATATATTTTGCAGGAGGAACCAAAAGGACTTACTGATGAATTACATAGAAAGGCAATAAAGAGAAAGAAAAACCCTTAAGTATGAAAAGTCAAATTGAAATGAGGATAAGACAGGAGATACAAAATTAAGAGTCAGTGGCAGCTAACAATTTAAGTTTAAAGATGTGAAACTAGATGTGACCCTCTAGGAGTAGAATGTAAAGAACCTATGGGAAAAAAAAAAAAAAAACTTAAGAAAGAGTTAAAGGGACTATAAAGCAAACCGAGATGGGGAAGTCAGCAGAGTAGATGAAGACAAGAACTATGGTTTCATGGACACCAAAAAATATATATATCAGGAAACACCAGGAAGGAGGAAGCGGTCCAACTGTGTGGAATGTTGCTGAGAGTACAACTAAGAGGAAGCTAGAAATTCAACCATTCTTTGTCACCTTTCAGATCATTGAAAAGAACAGCATGGAAAATGGATTGCCATATGTTGAAGATAAAAAAGAATTTGAGAATGTTTAAATAGAGTATATAGAGAGAACTTTTTGAAAACTTTGTTCTTTTTTTTGTATTTTATTTTTTTTCTTCCT
Source organism: Microcebus murinus (assembly GCF_040939455.1). NCBI lineage: Eukaryota > Metazoa > Chordata > Mammalia > Primates > Cheirogaleidae > Microcebus > Microcebus murinus. Next base: position 102,582,810 of record NC_134136.1, read on the forward strand.
TTTATTTCATCATATTATGGGGGTACAAATATTGTTAGGGTTACAAATATTGCCCCTGCCCCCCTTCCCTCCCCCCGATGTGCCAGAGATTCAAGCATGTCCAATCCCCAGGTGGTGCGCAACACACACGTTATGTAAGTACACACCCCTCTCCTCCTTCCCCCTCCTGCCTGCCCATCACCCGATAAAAAGTTTTTTTTTCCTTTCTGTTTGTTTTTTGTTTGGCATTTTGGTTACATTGTATATCTTTTCCTCTCCCTAAGAAGGGTTAGAGTTAAGCCCTTCCCCTCCAAAATGCTCTACCAATCCATCCCTATGATTGGATTGGTAGATGGATAGGGTATGCGTGATCAGTGCTACTATACCAAAGAAAATGTTTCATGTTACAACAGTTTCCTCTTCCTGAGAATAGGAAGAGTACATTTTTTAGTCTCCCTTGCAGTTAAGTTTTGACCATGGCATTGCATCTGGGCAAGGTAGGGTTGATACAAATTATGTATACCATTTTCATCCCAAGCAGCCTTCCACTTATTTTTCCCTCCAATGGCCAACTCGAGCAACCTGGGTTGCTAAGTCAGTCTTGAAGAGAGCTAACAGGAAGAGTCAAGCTACCCATGTAAAACTGTTATGTGAGGAACAAATAAACCTTTGTTGTGTTTGGCCACCTAGTTTTCTAGGTTCATTTGTTACTTTATCAGAGCTAAGTGTATCCTGACTAATACCATGGCAATGCTTTTAAGATGGTTGATAAAAATACTATTTTGCATGTTTTAGAAAATTCATAGTAGAAGGACAGACTGATATTGCAGTAGAGGGAGTATATAATTGCAAAAATATTATACTTGAGAAGATAAAGTCTGAGATCAAGAGTAGCAATTGCTAAGGCTGGCCTTAGAAGTAGGGGCATTGCAAGGGAAGAAATGCAGATTGTGTGAGTATAAAAGAAGTCACAATGATAGATTTAGTTAAAGGAAACGGAGGAAGTTTTCTCATTTGTTGTTTCTATTTTGTCAGATAAGAATGGGATAAGAATATAGTTGAGAGAGAGAGACAGTAGATGGGAAAATATTGGCTATCTGAGGAAAGAGGGAAAATTATAAAAATATAATTTGAGGAGTGAAAATTCAGTCTAATTAAGAAAGGAACAGAAGATTGTCTGGTAGTTTTATATGCATTTGAAATGTGTGATCATGAATGTAAAATATGTCCAAGTAGATTATTTGTATACACTTTTTTTTTTTTTTTTTTGAGACAGAGTCTTGCTTTGTTGCACAGGCTAGAGTGAGTGCCGTGGCGTCAGCCTAGCTCACAGCAACCTCAAACTCCTGGGCTCAAGCAATCCTGCTGCCTCAGCCTCCCGAGTAGCTGGGACTACAGGCATGCGCCACCACGCCCGGCTAATTTCATATATATATATATTAGTTGGCCAATTAATTTCTTTCTATTTAGAGTAGAGACGGGGTCTTGCTCTTGCTCAGGCTGGTTTTGAACTCCTGACCTCCAGCAATCCGCCCGCCTCGGCCTCCCAGAGTGCTAGGATTACAGGCTTGAGCCACCGCGCCCGGCCTGTATACACTTTTTATGCTGATTTTAGCTTCCTGGCTGAGGGCATAAAGTACTTGTATAGATGTCTTTAGTCAAGCATGCATAATGGAGAAAGAGTGGGGAAGAATACTACAGGTAATTGCAAAGGAGTTATTTTAATGATGGATCAAGGAATCTTAGCTGGGTAAGAGAGGAATATAGGTATCCATAGACAATGGATTTCGGATCATCAGTAGATGAAAGGCCTCCATAACTGTTTGCCTTCAACAAGCAGTTTCTGAATTAATGGTACTGGTATAAGTGATCTAGAAGGATACAAAATGGTGGTCAGAATGTAAAATGCTTCAAATCGAGATTTTTTAAAATAGTTCATTTATTGATGATTAAGAGGTCAAGTCAATTTCACAGAAAAGAGCAAAATGTAGTGTTTTCTTTATGGTAGCTCTTGGGGACAATCACTCTCATTCTCTCATCAGAAAAACTTTGCTACTTTTGAGCAACTCTCATTTTTCTTTTATGGATGTCAGGGTTGGGTTTTTGAAAGAGAAATGTTGCCCTGGTTCTTTGGCTTCTTGTTGGAAAAATTACAGGCAGGCCCAATGTGATGGAGTGACCACAGACAGGAAGCAATTTCCACACAAATAGCTTTCATAGTAAAAAAGAAGGAAGAAAGAAGAAAGCTACACAATTGTAGAAAAGAAGGAAGCTACACAAAGTGAAAATACATTCCAGGGAGAGGAATAAGTAAGTCTGAGTGGAGAAAGACCTTAAGGACTCCTAGGTGATTTCCATTGATTGGCCCGGTCCAGGGGAGAGCTTACAGGAGGTGTGGGATGTTACCAGATTTTTGATATACATGGTTATCAGATGTTCTATGTTTTCCTGCAGTCCCTTCCCCTGATTGGTCCTGAACTTCTCCACCCCTAGGAACCACGCTCCAGGTCTACACCTGTTACCTACAGATTTGGCCCTTGCCTAACAATAGATAAATGAGAATCATGTGAGTTATGGGAAAGAGTTATACACATGGCAGAAATATGAAAAGTATTTCTGTTAAACCTGATACAAATGATAACAAATCTTAGAAAGAGATCAAGAAATAATGTGCTGCTTATCTTATAAACTATGGATCTATGTATGGCTTTAAAAAATTTTAGATATGCCCCATTTACGCCTGTTTTGTGAAGAGTTCTTATCATAAAAGGGTGCTGAATTGTCAAATGCCTGTTGTTTTTGTAGTTTCTTTCTTTTTTTATTTCAGCATATTATGGGGGTACAAATTTTAAGGTTGTGTATAATGCCCCTGCCCCACCTCCCCCCACAAGTCTGAGCTTCAAGCATGACCACCCCCCAGACAGTGCACATCTTACTCATTATGTATGTATATACCCATCCCCTTCTCCCCCCTCCCACCTGCCAAATACCCAATAAATGTAATTCCTATGTCCACTTAGGTGCTGACCAGTTAATACCAATTTGCTGGTGAGTATATGTGGTGCTTGTTTTTCCATTCTTGAGATACTTCATTTAGTAGTATGGGTTCCAGCTCTATCCAGGAAAATACAAGATGTGCTATATCACCATTGTTTCTTAGAGCTGAATAGTACTCCATGGTGTATATATATACTACATTTTGCTAATACGCTCATGTATTGATGGGCACTTGGGTTGTTTCCACAGCTTTGCAATTGTGAATTGTGCTGCTATAAATATTCGAGTGCAGGTCTCTTTAATGTAGATTGTCCTTTGTTCTTTTGGGTAGATGCCCAGTAGTGGAATTGCTGGATCAAATGGTAGATCTACTTGTATCGCTTTAAGGTATCTCCATATTGCTTTCCACAGAGGTTGAACTAGCTTGCAGTCCCACCAGCAGTGTAGGAGTGTTCCTCTCTCTCCACATCCATGCCAGCATTTGTTATTTGGAGACTTTTTCATAAAGGCCATTCTCACTGGAGTTAAGTGATATCTCATTGTGGTTTTGATTTGCATTTCCCTGATGATTAGAGATGGTGAGCATTTTTTCATATGTTTGTTAGCCATTATTCTATCTTCTTTTGGAAAGTTTCTGTTCATGTCTTTTGCCCCCTTTTTGATAGGGTTGTTTGGATTTTTCTTGCTGATTTTCATGAGTGCATCTATTGATAGGATCATATGGTCTTTGTCTTTGCTTTCATTTGTGTGGTGAATTACATTTGTAGATTTGCATATGTTGAACCATCCTTGCATCTCTGGAATGAAGCCCATTTGGTCATAATGAATTATTTTTTTCATCTGCAGTTGAATTTAGTTTGCTAAGATTTTATTAAGAATTTTTGCATCTAAATTCATAAGGGATATTGATCTGTAGTTTTCTTTTTTTGTTGTGTCCTTTCCTGGCTTTGGTATCAAAGTGATATTGGCTTCCTAGAATGAATTGGGGAGGTTCCATCCTTCTCAATGTTGTGAAATAATTTCTGCAATATAGGTACCAGTTCTTCTTTGTAGATATGATAAAATTTGGGTGAGAACTAATCTGGTCTAGGGCTTTCCTAATTGAAGGATTTTTTTTTTATCGCTGCTTCAATTTCAGTGCTTGATATTGGTTTGTTCAGAAATTGAACCTATGGAGGTTGTGTGTTTCTAAGAATTTGTCCATTTCCTTCATATTTTCAAGTTTTGGGGCATAGAGATTTTCGTAGTATTCAAAGATAATGTTTTGTATTTCTATGATATCAGTTGTGACTTCTTTTTAATTTCTAATTGAGTTCATTAAAGTCCTTTCCTTTCTGCTTCTGGTTCATCTAGCAAGAAGCCTCTCAATTTTTCTTATCTTTTCAAAGAACCAACTTTTTGTTTTATTAATCTTCTGTATATTTCTTTTATTCTCCATTTCATTTACTTCTGCTCTGATCTTGGTTATTTCTTTTCTTCTGTTGAGTTTAGGATTGGTTTGCTCTTCATTTTCCAGTTCCTTGAGATGATTCATTAGTTTGTTGATTTGTGATCTTTCTGTCTTTTCAATGTGGACATTTATGGCTGTGAGTTTTCCTGTCAGGACTGCTTTTGCTGTATCCCACAGATTTCAATAATTTTTGTCCCCATTATCATTTAGTTTAAAGGAACTTATGATTTCCATCTGAATCTACTATTTGACTCAACAATCACTTAGCAATAGATTGTTTAATTCCCATGATTTTGTGGAAATGGAAATTCAAAAGAGGAGAGGCTAAAAGAGTAAGGGCAGAAGAAAAGACCAAGCTATTAGGCAGAAGGAGAAGGAACCATGCACCATGTGGCATCACCCTTACTATAGTAGATCAGCAATACTTGAGATAGAAAAATGTCAGGCCCAGAATAGTGGCCTCAATAGGAAATAGAAGACCATCTGTGGGTATAGTGAAGATGATACACCTCAAATAATATGCTTCTTACCTGATTAAGAGGACAACAGTAGGAAAGAGCCCAAGCAAGTCACATCACACTGCACTCTTCATCAAGCACAGAGAAGAAAGGGGACAGATAGAAATACTCCCTGAAGAAATGTCCTACATACCTTATTGCCTCTCTCTTCCCCATAGCTGCTGGATAACTGAATTAACAAGCAGCTCTAGAGCTTAGTAAACAATAGGAACCTTGTCATAGTGCTAAAGTAGAGAGTAGAAGGATGAAAGTAGCCCGTTTACCACACTGGAGAAACAAATACCAGGGCTATTTATGATTCCCATGTTCAAATGAACAGAAATCTAAAGACATATGGAGTTTGTGACATAAGTTCTATATGATAAAATCATAAGGAAAGCAAAGAAAACAAACATTTGAAAAATGCACAAATTTAATCATTATTTCTTATGTAATTTTAACTAAATTCAAGAAGATGTAGGTTTCTGAAGCAAGCTTAAACAATGAGATAGTGAGACAACAGAGTTATCCAGAAAGGATACTGGATAAGAGGCAGAAAAAAAAATTAGGGAGCATCATGTCTTTTGAACTAAGCCACATTATTTGCATGTAGTGATAGCTTATTTATTTCACCATTGGGTAATATTATATTGCATAAATATATCACAATTTATCCATTCAACTATTAATGGGCATTTGAGTTGTTTCTAGCTTTTGACTATTATGAATAAAACTTCTGTGATCATTTCTGTACATGTATTTTACATTTTAAAATATTTATTTCTGTTGGTATATATCCAGGAGTAAAATTAGTTGCTGAAGTCTCTGTGAACCTTAAGTTAGCATGGCTAAATATTTTTTCCAAACAGCTGTGAAAATTTAAGTCATCATGAGCAATGTAAATGTTCTAATATCTCCATATACTTGATAACACTTGATAATGTCAAACATTTTAGTCATCCAAATGTCATCCAAATTTAGAATTTTTAAAAATATTTTTGCCTTCTAAATCACAGACAGAAAGAAAAACATGTAAAGCAACTCAGTCCAGCTAGAAAAAGGTGTAACAAAAACCCAATAAACCAAAAAGGCAAAAAGGAGAAATAAACAAAAATATCATAAATTAAATTAATAACAAGTAAAAATATCCCAAATAGCATTTATTTCAATTATTATAATACTTTAAAACCCTGTGTTAAAATACATTAGACAAATCTACCTCTGTTTTGGAATTCTTCTATAGAACATATATTGATGGGTCATCTGTCTTTACAGTTACCCACCAATTATGTGTGAACTTACTGGCTGGATTTATAAGCAACATACTTTCAATTGTCATACTAATAAAATTAATAAATAAGCAAAAAAACCCCCTAGCAAATGGAGATTCTTTAAAAGTAGATTTCAGAATGTAGCATCAATACACACCCCAGGAGCAGTTAGGCAGACCAAGCCCCACCACGGCATGCACACATCCAAAAAAGAACAGCTGCTGCAATGAAACCACTCAGTATCCACTGGGAATTCTGGAGCTTTTGATTCTGATTGTTCTTTCTGCTCAGTGTCATCAATTGTAACAGTTGATTAATGTGATAGAAGATCACTCAATTTCTCCTCAGTTAGGAAATTGTAAAGTTATTATACCCTCAAGCCCTCTAACATTTGCATAGGTATAGCTAATATAATTTAACAATGCAACAGAAAACAGAATTGGTTAGCTGCATGCTGGGGTTGTGAATAGGAGACTATAACTCTAAACCAAAATTTAATTGAAACTAGTATTTTCCAGGTTATCTTCCATTATTATGAATACTAGAAAATGTATTTCCAGTTATGTAAATAATATTTCTGTATGACATTTCCATTTCAAAGTTAAATAATATTAAACTAAAAAGAGATTTTAAAACAATATAATAAAGTCATTGTAATTCATAAAACTTAGATAAAATTCTGTACATCTCTATTCTTTACCAAAAACATTATATTTGTTTTTGCTTCCTTAACACTGAAAATATTTTAAAATATTTTAGCTTTGCCTTTATATATATATATATATATATATATATATATATATATATATATATTTTTTTTTTTTTTTTTGGAAAACTGGTCATGTACCAAACAATATAGCCATGTGATTAAGCATATTTTTACAACACTGGAGAGTGTTCAGAAAGATTTCATCTGGTTAGTTACTTCTCCTAATGTACTTAATACCAGTGATTACATGCTTATTGCCTTTTTCTACAAAAAGAAACTTCTGAAACAGGAAAACATTTACCATTGCATGAATATGTAAGTCATGTTCAATGCCAAAAACATCATTACCTTAGATAATGCCATGAACTCTGATTTCTATTGTGGCATCTCAGCTAATTTTTAATATATCCCTTCTGTATCCACAATGCATTACCTTTATTTAATTTTGAGCAGTAATATCTAACACACCCAGTGAAACTGAATGTGATTTTCTTTTGTCACTGACAGTAACAGATAGTTCTTGATAATTATGATCCATGTGTAGCTCCTTCTTTCATTAGACGAGAAGAGCATACAATGTCAGATCAACTGCTGGAGCAGCTTTGTGTCATCAATCTCAAACCACTTGCCAATGTCGTGAAAGAGCATATCTCCACAGAGTAATATATCTGTGTCATCTCATTGTCATATATCCTGAATTGTTTAGAAAAGCAAACTAGAAAGTTAAAAAAAATGAGCATTTTTCTTCCCTATATGAAATGCGAGATAAATGAACATTTACCAAGTCTGTGTTTCTCCTGTATTTGTGTATTAGTGTGTGTATGCATATGTTATAGGTAGGAAGGGAAGTGTGCTAGTGAGTACATTTAATGTGTTTATCATATGCCATACCACTCCATCTATAATTTAACCACCAAAAACTATGTGAAGAAAAAAAGAATAGAAAGAGGAATTTCTTTTTCTTCTTCCATAAGAAAAGTGGCCATAAGAGCCACCTTTCCTGAAAATAAGCAAATGATCACTGTTTCATTATTTAGCATGATACTGTCATATAGAGTTAGGCTGATGTAATACAGGCATCACTACTATAGCTATGATCCTGAGGTTTTATTATCATCAGAACCCATTTTCTCTAATTAAACTCACCCAAGGGGTTATTGAGGTTCAAACCATCTGATTTGGTGGACACAACAAATGTGGAATGCATAGCAAATCTATAAGCAACATTCCTATCTTATGTAAGAGATTAATATCATTAAAAAAATTATGGGATTATTTAACTGAAGATCCAGATCTATCAAACCATATTTTGTTCTTCCCTTTGTCATCAGATTTATTATGATATGGTGATTTGACATGACAAGAGTGTGTTTAAACATGAAACATCTGATTTTGAATCAAAAGTGTAGTTTTTTATATCTCAAACAAGAAGCAGTACAATTAACCACAGTGTGTGCCTAACCTATTGACACAATTTTGCCATCTTAACAGTAGCTTGTTAATGCCAGGAGCAAAGAAGCCTGGAGAGCGCTGGTGATAAAATCCTGAAAGGCATTTTCCACAGCTTGTTGAGAATCGAATATTTTTCCTCACAAGAAGTGGTCCAAAGCCTGGGAGAAGTGGTAGTCAGTTGGTGCAAGGTCTGGTGAAAATGGCGGATGACAGAGTTTCCAAGCCCAGCTGTTGTAGTTTGATCAGCTTTGTTTGCCCAGCACATGGTCAAGCGTTGTCTTGCAAGAGGATTGGCCTGTCTCTATTGACTGATCTCAGCTGCTTAATCACAAGCATCCTCATCATTTCATCCAATTGGTTGCAGTAGACATCCACTGTAGTCTACTGACGAGGTTTCATGAAGCTGTAGTGAATAATAACAGCACTGGACCACCAAACATACATGATTAGCTTCTTTTGATGAATAGTCGGCTTTGGACTGTGTTTCAGCACTTTATCCAACCATTGTGCTGAACATTTGCGATTGTCAAAAAGAATCCATTTTCATCACACGTAACAATATGGCTCACCTTTATGTCATGACAGCAAAGAAAGGCAGGCTTCAAGATGATTTTTGATGTTTGTGTAATTCATGTGGTATCCATCTATCAAGTTTCTTTATGTTGCCCAATTTGTTTCAAATGATGCAATATTGTTGAGATAGTAACATCAAACCTTGTTGCTAATTCAAACATAGGTTGAGATGGATTCGCTTCCACTACAGCTTTCAGCTCATCATTATCTGCCTTGGTGTCGGGTTGCCCATGTGGCTCACTTTCAAGACTAAAATCACCAGACTGGAACTTCTCAAACCGTCAACGTACTATGCAGTCATTAACCACATCCTTCCCAAACATTTCCTTGATATTTTGAACTGTCTGCGCTGCATTGGTTCCACAACGGAACTTGTATTTAAAAATGACATGAATTTTTGACTTATCCATGGTTTCACAAAAATTGCTTTAAAAAAACTTTTGAAAGATAATCACAAGCCAAACTGTGCATTTGAAAAACTGAGGATGTACCTTCACTGTACTAATAAAACAAGAAATGTAAAAGTGAAATGTTAGAAATATCAACTGTCAAACTTAGTACTTAAGAAAATTGGACATTTCATAATTAATAATCTTAAGACTAGTGAAATAGAAGAGATACACAAACAAGAACAATCTTCTGTACTCTATCTCTTTCCGAGCCTTTTGACAAAAATCACTTAAGTTTTTTATGCCTCCATTTCATTACTCAATTTTTGTAAAGACTAAGGATCAAATGGCATAACATCATTGAAATCATTTTGTAAAATTGTAATCAATGGTACATCTGTAACATATTCATTAGTTGCTTAGTTTTAAATCTTACCAGACATTCAAAACAGAGCAAGAATACCAAGTGGCCAAGACTATTTGGAGATAAGAACTTGCAGAATTATACAATATCTCATGAAATATATATTAAACAAAGGGACTATTTAGGATGCATTACACATAATCTCCAATCCTAGTGGCTTAACACGACATGCAAATTTCCTTTTCTGGTCAACTGTTCCGGTCAGCAATATTTCATGCAGTGACATAGCAGTTCAGGCTGATGGAAGCTCTGTTAATTATCCTCTCCCTGTACCATCTGGAACATGCAGTCTCCTTGGTTAATAAGAAAAGAAAAGCACTAGAGAGTCTCACTCTGAAAATTAAATCTTTCAATCTAGAAGTGATCTATCCAAGACACAAGGACTTTTACTTATAATAGCCCCACATAAAAAGATGAGTAAGGAGGCATAGACCTCTTGTATTCCTCAAAGAAGGAAAAGTGGATAAGAGAGAGCACCAGAAATCTCTACTACAAGCTTCATTAATTATGGTAAGTTTCATTAGCCTTAAATTCAATTTCCTATTATAACTATTTGTATGTTTCTCTTGTTGAACTATCTATAAATAAAAATATGATTGTAAAATAAAGATTATAATTTAAATTCTAAATATAATTCAAGGTTTGATATTTGTTCTGTACCAACTTACTCTATTATCTTAAACCAGGCATAAGAATCCCGGGTACCTCAGGTAATTTTGTTGCCAGAGGAAACAACACAAAACCTTTCCCTGTTTTCCAAAGTCCCCAACCATATCTGCATGCACAGTCATATATACATGCACAGAGTTGCAGACACGATCATGCCAAATTAAACGTAATGATTTAAAACATCATTCTGAAGACTCTAATACACCATTACATAGAAGACTGTGAGGCTAACAAGAGTAAAAGAGAAATGGCCATCCTATAACATAGGTTTAAGGACTTTTTTCCAACATTCTAACATTTCTTTCCCAGTGCAAATGGGTGGAACAGTGGATGGATATCGAGATGAGGTGGTTGTATTCTACATGAAGAAGTTATGATCATCAATAAATAGCATGAATGTTTAGATATATGTTTGCATTATGAATGAGAGCCGGTAGGACAAGTTCCATGTTATCAAAATTATATAAATAGATAATATTTTATAATACACAACATCTTTATGTGGCTCATTTTTGATGCCATATCATGTAAAGGCAAAGTATGATTGCTATAGATACTCAATGTTAGCAACCAAAATCTTTTATGATAATGTTGATTTTAAAGTCATATAATTTTAGAGAGAAAATCTGAAGGAAGGCTTTCCTTAGGCTCTAGACAGAATTGAGGACCTTTTAATTTGTGCTCCCTGATCTTTCTTTTTAAATAATTGACTTCTCCTAATAGACTTCTCCTATCTCCCTTAAGGTACAAACTGTATTTTATTTGCATCCTTAACCTTGAAGTCCAAATAATCTGCAAACATAGTGGATGTTCCATAATCATTTGTTGAACAACTGAATGTTTTGGGAAAATAAAGACACATGCCAGACAGTGAAGAAGACAATAATTTAGGCTAAATGTTTTGATCTCAGATTTAACTTGGGCTCCACTCAGAAGTAACAGTTTCTTGATAGGAGAAAGTTGAGTTATTGAGAAGGACTATCTCTATACAATTATAAGATATATAAATCATAAGAGCAGGCTCTGAAATAAGATTACTTGGGTTCAAATCTGGTCTCTACCAGTTAGTTCATTCTTGTGTGACACTAGGTAGGCTACTAAGTTTTCTGTGCCCCAATTTCCTTGTCTTTTAAATTAGGATAATGATATGCACCTCATAGGTTTGTGGAGATTATAAACTGAGTCAATATATGTAGAATACTTAGAAAAGTACATGGCAAATAGAAGCACTCAATAAATGCTTACAATAACTTTTATTGATTTCTGTTCTTTTTCAACATTATTTCTTTGACACATACCTAGGGCATTCTTAGTCTTTAGGCTTGGAATTTTCAAGGGATGTGACTCAATGGGAAAAATGCTACTAAAGAAGACATGATCTTTTTTGTTGGAGAGAAGAGATTGGGAAGAAAGATCCCAAATTAATTGAAACTACCCACAATGCAATTTGAAAGAGCTGATTGTTGAAAGAACCATCTTTCCTTTAGCCGACTAAACCATCTGTTTCACATTCATTATTTTCTTCCTCACACAAAAGTCCTTGAACTTTGGAAGAAGGAAAAAGATTGGGGACCACACAGTCCAGCGATCAATAATACAATATTTCTACCAAAATTTGAAATACTTGTTAGGTGAAAGTCTCTTAAGATTTAGGGATCCAATATGGAACTTGAATAAAAGAATACTCTTAAAACTCCAGAAAGATAAATAAGTATAAGCTTATCTCCTAAATAATTATAAGTTAACAAAGGCAGCCTATGTCATTTTCTTTTATTCTGTCTATGACAACATAGTATACTCAACTATTTACTATTAGACATGCTCAATCTACACTATTGGGATATTTGATCTTAAAAGGACAGAAAAATTATTGTCCTCCTAATTATTGCCTGAAGACAATGGAAAATCACTTAGCAGTACTTGCTGAATAGTGCTGAGAAGTTCCAGTTAATTGGATCTGCTGAATAAAGCCCAAATGGAAATCAAATCATCAGTTTGATATGAATGATAATAAGCAATCCTCCCATTTTCATTGTACTAAGTAAATATAGACTTATTTATATAAGTAATTAATATGAAGTTTAAAAATAAAAAATGTTTTCTTTTTATATAGCAATTTATGGTGAGAAAATCACTACAGTTAAGGCTGAAATACCATTTTAGTTTATGAAGAAGTGGTACAGAAACCGGCTTACTATTTTGGCTTCTTGAAATATTTTTGAATTATGAGAAAAGTTAGTTATGTAATTTCATGAGGCTTTTCAGAAAATTTTAAGATAGACCCTAAGGAAATAACTTCCTCTATAATATACTCCACTTCTAACCTACAATTTCATATCAATAAGAAAGACTTTTTATTGGTTATCATTAGATATATTTATTAACTTGTCCCAGAAAATAAATAAAATAATGTTAAATTAATCTTTTCTATGCATCTAATTTTTTAAGGTAGAATACGGGAATTTACTTATAGCTAAGCTGTGAAAACTAAAAGCAATTTAGCAATAAAAGTTGTGTTTAGTTAGAAAGACAAATTTGGAGGTCAGTAGATCTCTCTATATCATAGCTTCCACCTATGCAGAGTGCTCAAACTGGAGCAGGAGATAAGGTATAGAAATAGTAAACTGGTATGCAGTAGTGACAAATATTTGCCAAGCATTCATTTATGCATTTTGCATATTCCAGCTTATTTAATTTTCCCAAAAATCTTTAGATGTCTTAGATATATACAATTCTATTCCTAAAGTAGGGCTGTGAGACTTAGCAAAGTACAGGATGCCCAGTTAAATTTTATTTTCAAGGAAATAATAACTGATTTTTTTTAGTGTAAATACATCCCAAATATTTTATGGGATATACTTACTCTAAAAAATAATTGTTTATCTGAAATTCAAATTTAACTGGGAAGTCTATATTTTATATGGAAACCCTATCATAAAATGAAGGTAAATTTTATGGATGAAAAAACTGAGACACATGGGGTTTACCAACTTCGGTATCAGCGTTGGCTATAGTCGACAGCCGCAGATGAACATGCACAGCCGAGTGTCAACTCTTTTGAATTGACTTTTCTAATTTTTCATTTATCAAAATAAAATTGTGAACATTTAAAAATAATGTAATGGGGGGCATGGGCAATATACGTAACCTTAACACCTGTTTGTACCCCCATAATATGCTAAAATAAAAAAAGTCAGTTTCAAAAAAAGTAATGTAATGAAAACATATATGTATATGCTACCTATTCTGATTTACGTTACGAGTAAAGCTGCCTGTAAAGTAAAACAAGCTTTCAGTGCTTTCAAGCTTTCCTCACCACACAAGAGCAAAACAGATTCGTCGTCAATGCACAGCACAAACTATCGTGCGGACTATGAGTGCCGGCTGTGGACAAGGGTTCGAGGCCAGTGAGCGCTGTACCAAAGTGGTTAAATATAACAGTGTAGCAGTATCAGAATTCAATTCCAGGTCTAGTCATTTCCAAAAACCAAACTTTTCTATCCTACTCCACTGTCTTATATCACAGCAATTCTCCCAACTTAATTTTTTCATTATATAATATATATTTGTTTTTTTTTATATATGTCACCTATATTTTTAATATATGTATATGCGTCATCTCTTGACTTTTGCGGAACTCCTTTCATCCATGATTACTTAAGTTAATTATCCCTATTTAGATTCCTAGAAGTTTCATGTCAATTGCATAATCTCGTGACTTAGAACTTCTCTTGACACTTGATTTGCATTGAAAAGTCACGTGTTTTTCACCATTTTTTCTTCTAATTTCATAAAAGATATCAATGTGGAGTCCTAAAGTACACAGACTTCCCAGCATCTTAACTCATCTGGGATAAGATAGTGATATCATATTCGAAATCTTTCTAGGTTATTTACTTTTCTGAATAAAACTGGTAGAAATTACAGAGATTTACAAAACTTGAGACCAGTTGGAAATAGTCCCTTAATTGAGACATATTGTTTACAGAGGGTAGAAATGCATTCAATATAGAGGTAAAATTTTTTGCCATACCTGAGAGCAGAGCCCAAGAAAGTAAGTTTTGTGATGCTCATAAGAGAGAGAATGCTGAGATTGAAAAGATATGGGCATTATGTTGCAAACAAACGACTCCGATTTTTACCCACCATTTTTCACTATTTCTCAAATTGAGTGTTTGTAAGAATCTTGTAGGGAGATTCTTTCAAATGCAGACATCTGGGCTTTAAAACCAGAGATTGTAGTTGAGTAGGCTGGAAGTGAGGCCAAGGCATGTGCATTTGAGTAAGCTTTATGGCTAATTCCAATGTGGGCAGTCCATGAAAAAATCTTCAGAAACACTGCTGTGTATGCCCTAAGACAGTGGTCCCCCAAATTTTTGGCACCAAGGACAGGTTTCATGGAAGACAATTTTTCCATGGACCTGGGGGGGAAAAGGGGATGGTTTCTGGATGATTCAAGTGTATTACATTTATTGTGCACTTTTTTCCTATTATTATTACATTGTAATATATAATGAAATAATTGTACAACTAACCATTATGCAGAATCAGTGGGAACCCTGAGTTTGTTTTCCTGCATCTAAATGTTCCCATCTGGGGGTGATAGGAGGCAGTGACTGTAAATACAGATGCAGCTTCAGTCACTCACCCTCAGCTCACCTCCTGCTGTGCAGCCTGGTTCCTAACAGGTCATGGACCACTACCTGTCCACAGCCTGGGTGTTGAGAAACACAGTCCCAGGAGATAATTTTCAAGTGAAAGAAATCTTTATACCAAGAATTCACTGCCAACATTGATTCCATAGGCAGACTTGGTAACTTTCTCAGGTATGCGATCAAACTACTTCTCAAACACTTTTAGTACCCTTTATCAATGATACCTCCAATTGATTCTCAAAAGTAGATCAATGAACCAGCTGTAATAGAATCAAATTGAAGAATTATTAAAAATATAGATTCATGGGCGTTAAGAAATAATATAATTATACATATCAAAGTCTAACATTAATGTTAGAGAAAAGTTAACTATGAAGAAATTTAAAATGGCCAATCTTTTGATCATTTTTGTGGTCCTGATATTAAGGCAGGTTTGCTTTTAATAAGCAAAGTCTTTAATATGACTTCCTTTGGTTTCTTATCTGCATAGATAATTGAGTTGAATACCAAAGATACATGTTAGGGTAGTTGATGATACTCAATGAAAATGGTAGTAATAATAAATCTATAAGTTAAGAAATAAGAATAACATAGGATTGAAATATTGGATGTATAGTCCAAAGTGACAAGTAGCCTGATCATGGCCATTTTGGAATATTAGATGTTCCCAAACACAGACACTTCTGTGATAAGGTTTTCTCCACTCTTTCTCCTCTAGAATATTGTATGTTATCACAGTTTTGCATGGAAGATGGAAGAATTGTAAGAAGGCTTAGGATATTGTTGAGACTTTTGGTGATCACAAGTGCATTAATGTTTAGATATATATCTTTCTCTTAAAGTCAGTTTTGGAAAAATGCTACGTGGTTCTCATGCTGAACATCCATAAAACTTCATAAAATTCATTGTGTAGGACAAGTGGTTTTGATATTAATTAATTTTTTTCCAAGAACCATTAACAGATGTTCCCTGGTAGCCTTACCTATAGGCCACACCCCCAGGTCTATTGAATTAGACCCAGAAACCATTGTCTACTCACTGTGTACTCTCTTCTCCTTACTCCTCTGAATTCTGGGACTTGAACTACACTGGATATGATAACATGCTATGATTTCAAGTAGATACTAAATGTTATGGTTAAACTGTCTTCTACTGTCAATAATAGATACTTAAAAGCAACTCTCTAAGTGATTGTTCATTGTACTAGTTTTCTATTGTTCCATAACAAGTTACCACAAACCTAGCAGCTTAAAACAACACTAATTTATTTGCTCACAGTTTATATAGGTCAGAAGTTGAGCAAAGCATGACTTGATTCTCCGCTCAGAACCTCATAAAGCTGAGGTAAAGGTGCTGGCTAGTTGCATTTTCATCTGGAGCTTGGAGTCCACTTCTAAGCTCATTCAGGCTGCCAGCCAAATTCGGCTCAATATGGTTGTAGAACTAAGGTCACCATTCCCTAGTTGGCTGTCATTTGAGGCTACTATGAGCTCCAAGAGACATCTCACATCCCTTGCCTCCCCCTCTTCTTCAATACCAGCAACAGAGACCCTCTCTCACATTAAATCCCTCGTACTCTGAATCTCTTACATTAGGAACTACATAGTGCCTTTTAAGGGCTGATCTGATTAGGTCTGATCCACCTAGGATAATCTCCCTACTTTAATGTCAACTGAATTGAGATCTTAATGACATCTATGAAATTCCTTTGCCATGTAATATAACATAATCATAGGAATAATATCTTGTTATAGTCAAAGGTTGCAACCACATTCAAGGGCAGGGAATCACACAAGGGCAGGTGAACTACATTGAGAGCGATGTGACAATCCTGCCCATCACATCTATCTTATATTTCTAAGTAAAATATGTAAAGCTTTAAAAGTCTTAAATACTTTGCTGTTTATCTTTGCACAGCTCCACAAAGTGCACTGAGCTGACAGGCCTATTTCTCAGAGAGGAAGATGAGAATTTCTGGGATTGCACTGCCATATTCTCTTGTGAAGTTGTTTATCAGCTTGCTTTCACAGCTAGATCAATTCCTAACATGAGAGAAATGCAATACACAGAATTTGCATAAGTTTTGACAGTGTACTAAGTATATTCAAGCATATTTTCTTCATGTCCTCTTCACAAGAATCCTACTGGTTCAATTTTATAAGCAAGGCATTGAGACCTAAAGATGTTATCAGAACAGTAGTAGAGTGGGGACATGGGCAAACAATACTCCTTATAGGAACTCACTCCACCACCTCTGCTTTCTACTACTCTTCATAGCCAGATTGGCACCATAGAAAGAATGCAGTAATATACCCAAGCTGATTTACAAGAAAATGAAGTTAAATTTAAGCTTTCATAGGTGTTCTAAATGGTGGCAACTGAAGAATGACAAGGTTCAGAAATTTGGAAAGGAGAGCTTTATTTTTCATAAAGGGTTGCCTACTGCAAGCTGGCCATCTTGTAGTTCAGGAAGCAAAGCCTCCAGCCAGAAGCCAAGAGCAAACACTTTGAAGGAATGTTAAAGGGAACAGGAATTTATGCTGAGCAGGGTGGTCAAATATACATATTTAATAAGCTATAAGACAAGCTATATTTATGAAAGGAGAAACAGGCACATGTACAATTGAGGACTGTTCCCCTTCATACGTCACATGTACAAAAATTAGCATGATCCAAAGGTGGAATTTTAGGTCCGCTGGAAATCAGAAGGTGAAGCTGAGGACACAAAAACCTCACTGTGCATTCTCCATAGACTGGCTGGAACCACCCCATGATCGGTGGTCTCTTATCAGGAAGGAATCCTGGTCAGTCGTACCAAAACCACAAAAGGAAGGAACAGCATTAGGTGGCTAGTTGAAATCAGTTGTGGAGCAAGTCTTTCCAAAGGGCTGGTTTCTGTTTAACCCTTAGGGAAGAAAGCCTAATGGAAGTTAAGGAGCTACAGGGTATAATGAGGTGTGTCTGACCTCCCATCCTGTTGTGGCTGGGATTTTAGTTTTTAAGGTTTCTCTGGGATCTCCTTGGCCAAGAGGGGTCAGTTCAGTTGGTTAGGGGGGCTTAGGACTTTATTTTTATTTCTTAATGGTATATTTTCCCATTCCCTGACATCCCCTTACAACATCCCAGGATCAAAATATGTTTAATTATTTTAACTTTTACTATTATATTCTATACCCTTAAGTTAGAACTTAAGGAAACTCTTATAACTCACAGAGTTGTACATGACTAAAATGTGTAAGCACAATCTTCCCCAGTGTGTATGCCTTTAAACTGAATGCAAGCTTTAAAGTTTAGCTTTTTGATATTAGCTATTAAATGAAAAAAATGTGTGTGTGTGTGTTTCTGTGTGTCTATGTGCACTCAGACACAGATTCTCTGAACTGGAGGGGATAGTGAGGAGGGCCAAGTACCTGAAATCACACTACAGATGGATCTTCCTGATCTGCTTATGCAAAAACCTGGCCTTGGTTTAAGCTACTTACAAAAGTAAAGAAAGACTCCAGGAACTATCCAAAACAATTTCCTTTGATGAAGAAAATATTCTTCTCTGTCCAATCTAGTAGCCAATAGCCACATGTGGCTATTGAGTGCTTGAATGTGGCTACTGTGACTAAAGAACTGAATTCTCGATTTTACTTAACTTTAATTTAAGTAGCCACATGTATCTAATGGCCACTGTATTGGACAGGGGTCCAAGGGTCAGTTAACAAATCAGTTGGATACCTAGCCTTTTAAAGATAGCTATGTTTGTGTATTTATACTTTCTTGAGTACAAGGGATTTTAGGTGATTATAAATCAATGAAGATTCTTAGTTTGCAAATCTACAAATTTTACATGTATTTTATTTATTTATTTTTATAACCCAACTACAACATAGTATACATATATTTTAGACCAATTGTTTTCAAAGTGTTGTCTCTAGACCACCAGCAGCAGCATCCTCTAGAAACTTAGTAGAAATATAAATTATCAAGCTTCAAACTTAAATCAGAAACTTGAAGGTAGGGGTCTAGAAATCTGCTTTTTAACAAGCCTTCCTAGGTAATTCTAATACACTTTTGAAAACCATTATTGTGGAGCAATAAATGTATTATATAATTATTTAGCACATCAAGTAATTTTATTTACTAAATAGTTAAAGTAAATAATCATGGAATACTTCAAGCAATTATTTCAGATATCAATGGCTCACATTTATTTTATGATTCTGTTTAAATAGAGTGAAAAAGCCAAGGGGCACATCTTTCTAGGCTGATGGATCATTTAGTTCATTGGCATATTTCCTGGGCTCCTAATGGTATCCCAGTGAGAGGAGTTCCTGTCAGATATTTTGTCACACAAAATGCTGCGGCAGCTTTGAGGATCCTGCCAATGAGGGTTTCTTAAGGTGCATTGCTGCTTTGGGGGTAGAAACAGGTTTCAAAGGAATCCTTTGCTTTTAAGCCAACTGTGTCTGAAACTGCTCAGTATCAGAACAACTATGTGAGAAGTGAAATTTTTCAATTAATTAGCCATTTTTCTGTCTAGGACATTTTATTGGATAAAACAGTATTCCTTGTAATCATTCTTTCCATTTCTAGTCTTTTTTTTTTCTTCAGTCAACTGACTGAAAATAGTCATTGTTTAAAGATTACACTTCTAATTTGTGAAGGGCTAGCATTTCATAACAAAAGCAGAGCTCAAAATCCATTTTTCCACCAAGAAGAATCCTATTTCATTTTTCATTGAAAATGGTCTTGCCTATTTCAATTTTTTAATATATTTTAATGAATCACCTTTCACTACACGCCAGAGGGATGTGCTAGAAAAAATATGGGATTGAAATCAGGCTGGTGCAGTGTGAAGGCCAAGAAGCATGCTACCTGTGTGCCCTTGAGCAAATTATTTAATATCTCTGGGCCTCAGTTTCCTCATCTATAAAAATGTAAATAATAACACTTAACTCAGAGAATATGTAAATTAAAATAATCATGAAACTGAAAGTGCCTAACTTGTTTTAAAACTGTTACCAAAGCAGAAATCCACAAGATAGGAAACATTCTTACAGAAAAAAATGGATATTTACTGTGAAAGAAGCCAACATATTTTAATAATATTGTTAGTTGAAATATATTATTTTATTCTCTTGATAGTTTCTTCATTAAAAAATTAAACTAATATATCCCATTCCTCTATTCGACTGAAGGTTTTTATTACTTTCAAACATTTCTTCTCAGATAATTACATGCCTGATGAAGATATTTAGTTTTCATTTGATCCTTAGTGCCTGCTTTAGTGTTTGATGGTTTATTAATCTATATTTTTATAAACTTATGAACTAAATAATTGATTATACACTTTGTTCTATTTCATTCTTTTGGTGTTAGTTTTATTTTGATATGATTTCAAACTTATAGAAAACTCTAAAAATATTCCCTTATTCCCTTCACTGGATCCATTAATTGTTTTATACTTACATTAATTTATATTACATTTTACCCCATTTGCTTTATCATTCTCTCCTTTTACATATATATAGCGTGCATATATATAAACACACATATGCATATGCATATACACATATACGCACACATACATACACACATACTCTTGGGTGTGTATATCCTAAGGAAAAGTATGGTTTTTTTTTTATATAGGCACAGTATAGGAAATTTAACATTGATGCACTACAGTTATGTAAACCTCAGCTGATATTCCAATCATGTCAATATTCCCAATAATTTCCTTTATATCTGTCCTGCTCCACTCCCAATCCAGGATCTAATCAACATCATGCTTTCCATTTAGTTGCCATGTCTCTTTAGTTTCCTTTTCCTTTATTCTGGAACAGTTTCTCAGCATTTCTTTGTATTTTTTGACATTGACATTTTGGAAGCCAAAAATTATTTTGTAGAGTGCCTTTTTTCATGGTTATATATATTTTAAATTTCAAGATATTGTGTGGGTACAGATGTTTTGGTTACATGGATTGCTTTTCTACTACTTGAGTCAATGTTATAAGTGTGCCCATTATCTAGATAGTGTACATTGTACCTGTTAGGTATGATTTCACCCAGTCCCTTTCCCCTCCCCTTACCTGCTTGATTTCTGTTGAGTTTTACTTCTTACTACTCTCATGAGGGCTGTTAGGTTACTTCCAATTTAATAGTGAGTACATGCAGTGTTTGTTTTTCCATTCTTGTCATACTTCACTTAGGCAAATGGTCTCTAGTTCCATCCAGATTGTTGCAAAGGGTATTAATTCATCTTTTATGGCTGAGTAGTACTCCCTGGTATGTATACAACACATTTTATTAACCAACTCATGAATTGATGGGGACTTGGGTTGTTTCCACATCTTTGTGATTGTGAATTGTGCTGCTATAAACTTGCATTCTAGTGCAAGTGTCTTTTTTATGGAATGTCTTTTTTACCTTTGGGTAGATGCCCAGTAATGGGATTACTGGATCAAATGGTAGTTCTACTTTTAGTTCTTTGAGGTATCTCCATACTACTATGATGAAGATAACTGTGTTGGTCTCACCTCTCTTATCCAAATTCCAGCATTCTCTAATGCTAAGATCATTTTAATAAATTATTTATCTTATGACTTTTGTAGTTATTTACCATTGTGACCTTGAGATAGGATAATCAAGTGGTATGATATTACTACTGCCTGTCTAAAATTGTCTACTAAGGAGTACGAGTCTCAATTGTGTGGTCTCTATCTACCTATTCCCAGGTCCTATACCACTGCTGCATTTCCCTATATTATAGTCCATGAAAACTTGATTGGCAGTTGTAGCTATACTTGAGCCAAGATGGTGGTCATTTGGGACATTTCCCTCAGACATTGCAAATCCTTTGGTTTGTTTGACAGTGGATTCTTCCTGATTTATCATCAATGAGAGCCTGGTTCTTTAACTTCTAAATTCATTAGATGAACCACCTGTACATGTCACAAGAATAATAAAACAACATAGGTATCCTTAAATAATCTAAACCCTTCTTTAAAAACATAATTCTCGAAATTAGCAAGGCAAAACTCCATTTTTGTGCAAAGTGACATTCTATTTCTATCTTGTTCTATACTAAGGATGACCAGGATAATAAAGGAATGACATTATCTTAAACAGATGTACCCATTACCACCCCAGAAAAAGAGGTTTTGTCAGGAGCATTCCAGGACAAATTACTCAATTCTTTGGACCTCAGCTTTCATATGGGGAAGATTTGGGAACTACTGTTCCCTAGCTACTGATCCAGTCCTATGAAAAAGAATGCTAGATAGTTTCTAGTTAAAAATTCACATTAATATAGCAGCCAGGTCCCAATGCAATGCATCCTAATTTACCTCTAAAATATCTTGAAGATATATCCACAAAAGTTGAAAAAAGATCATATCACTGCCAAAGACTAAAACACTCTGAAAACCTGGTGCTATAACCTCAAGGAAATTTCTGGTAATTCTTATGCGATAAAACTGCAATATTTGATCTCATGACCTGGGGGCTGTTACTGACCCTTTCCACCATTAAACTGCTGAGAATAATGCTTTTGGAAGCCTACTAAAATAGCCAACCCCAACATGCTTCATATGCTTACGATCCTTGGTCATAGTGTAAAATACAAACCATTCCTTTTATCTGTCTGGTTCAAGACTTTTGTGCATATGATGCTTTTTTTCACCTGGATGCCCTTTTTACTTTGTACCTCAAAGGCTTTTCTTCTATGAGTCATTGGTTATGGAGAGATGCCTCCAAATTCTCACCCCATTCACAGAATATGCCATCCACTTCCCAGCCTTACATCTGAGTAAGCTGCTTCAAAATCTCAAATATTCTCTGATACCTTCTCATGGTTTACTGCTTATGCTCCTCTATCTCATGTATCTCAGAGAACATGGCATATTCCACTACTATTTTTAGGATTGACTTCCCCAAATACCAAGTAACACCTTTTTTTCCTTTTGACAAGCATACCATCTGCTATGCTGTCATTTACTATCATTTCAATAAATCTGTCTTATTTATTAAAGACTTCGACACCTGCCTCACTTTTGCCCTCTTTATCCCAGATGCAAATGTTATCATGGGTGATTCCAATGTCTACCTATCAAATCTTTACGCTTTCAGGTACTTAATCTTCATTCTTCTAGTGATCTTCAACTCACTGTTACTTCAACTACTGACTCCAATAGAGGAAGATTTCCTGAACTTCATCATTCCTCAGAAAAACCCTAATACTTACATCTTAAATTTAAATCTTTCATTACCTAACTTATATACCCTCTATATCTAATACAGCCATAAAAAAATCCCATTACTTTTATTCTTATGCGTCATTGAGCCCTACTTGACCTATTTGCTTCCTCAATACCTCTCAGCAGCACCTGATCCCTACTATCATCTTTCCATATCCACATTCAGATGCATTTAACATTTTAATCACTCATCAGCAATCTCCATAATGCATTTTTTTGCCATTATTTTACCATTGCACTTTCTTAACAGGTCCAAGATTAGTCTAATATTCTGCCTTTTCTGTACCTACAATCTGGCTGAAAATGGCTGGCAATTATGTACACTAGCTATCCTCCAGTCCAGTGTAGGTAGAATAATGAAATATCAGTTAAGAGATGAGTGAACAGGGCCAAGAAAAATGTAGACTTATTGTTGGAAAATATTGATTCTAGGCAGATCTCTCTTCATCCAAGATTTATTATGAAGAAAAGTTTTTATATAAAGTTTTTTTAAAAAAAATTATCTTGATTTTATAACCCCAATTAGTCATTATATTTATTTTTATTTTATACAGTGAATGCCTAATTGGATTTACCCACATGTTTATTAATTCATTGCCTGCTATTCTGTTTACATGGGAAAGCATTCTTCATTTGTTGTTGCTGTCCTTATTTATTTGGTTTATATGTATACCCTTTAGTGTATATGAGAAAAAGAACTCCTCAGTTATAAGCCTGCTGGCTTTTTCTGAAATGACATTTTTAGTTCTACTGGATATAGATTAGCATTTATGTTTTATACTAATTTAAAGATGTTATTTCAATGTATTTTAGCTTCTAATATTTAATACTTCTTCAATATAATTTTTATTGCTTTAAAATTAGAACACTTTTGCTCTCTAGTTGCTTTTAAGATATTCTTTTTTATTTGGGGGATTCAGACGTTTTCCACTATGACATTTACAGGTGCACATTTCTTAAGACTTGTTCCTCTTGAATCTACACATTCATATTTTCTTCAATTCAGGAAAATTCTAAGCATTTATCATTTGA
The DNA here is from genome assembly GCF_040939455.1 of Microcebus murinus. NCBI lineage: Eukaryota > Metazoa > Chordata > Mammalia > Primates > Cheirogaleidae > Microcebus > Microcebus murinus. Next base: position 102,607,150 of record NC_134136.1, read on the forward strand.
TATATTTCCTTTTCTTCATTTTCTTAATTCTTTCTGTTTTTAACTCCTATTAAAATAAATTAGTCTAGGCAAAATTCATGGGCTTCAATGGCCAGTGTTTTATTTGTTATTTTATAGCTATGACACATTTTTTGCTTTCTCTTTGATCTCATAGTTATTGGTATGTTCTTACTTGTTCATGTGTCAGATAATATTTGGAAGAATATTCTGTAGTCCAAAACTCATGTGGTAGGAGTGTGTTATGGTTTTCAAAACCCTAGTCTAATTCCATATTCTAGATAAATGTTCTAAATTTTTTTTCTATGCTTGCTTTGGCTTAGACTAAATGAGTGAGAACTTTCTATTTTGTGATATTTCAATTTTTATTTGCATTTTCTGAACTTTTGCTTTTATTTATTTATTTATTTTATTTATTTATTTTTTTGAGACAGAGTCTCACTTTGTTGCCCAGGCTAGAGTGAGTGCCGTGGCGTCAGCCTGGCTCACAGCAACCTCAATCTCCTGGGCTCAGCGATCCTACTGCCTCAGCCTCCCAAGTAGCTGGGACTACAGGCATGCACCACCATGCCCGGCTAATTTTTTGTATATATATTTTTAGTTGGTCAATTAATTTCTCTCTATTTTTGGTAGAGATGGGGTCTCACTCAGGCTGGTTTCGAACTCCTGACCTTGAGCGATCCGCCCGCCTCGGCCTCCCAAAGTGCTAGGATTACAGGCGTGAGCCACCGCGCCCGGCCTTGAACTTTTGCTTTTAAATTGCTCAAGCTATATCAACTAATAAATATTAACTCCTGATAATTTGCATACTAAAGAAAAAACAATTTATAAATTATTTTTGTATTCCCTTGTAATAGGCTGAATGTTGGCCCCCTTCCCAAAAGACATGTCCACATCAGAACCTGTGACTATGACCTTATTTGGAAAAAGGGCCTTTGCAGATGTATCTAAGTTAAGGGTCTCTAGATGAGATCATCTTGAATTATCTTGCTGTGCCCTAAATCTACTGACAAGGGTCATTATAAGATGCTCACAGAGGAGAGACCAACAGGGAGAAGAGGAGAAGGCCATGTGAAGATGGAAATAGAGATGGTGGTTAGGCTGCCATAAGTCAAAGAATGCCTGGAATCACCAGAAGCTGAAAGAGGCAAGGAAGTACTCTTCCCTAGAGCCATTGGAGTAAGCATGGCACTGCTGACAGTTTGATTTTCGACCTCTGGCCTTCAGAGCTATGAGAGAAATTTCTGGTTCTTTTGAACGATCCAGTATGTGGTAATTTGTTATGGCAACCTCAGGAAACTAATATATCCCTATATATTGCCATATATTTTTCATATTTGCCATCTCTTTATGTATACATGCTAAATTCACATCTATTTTCTACTTCATGGACACTTTCTTCAACTTTATTTGATCTTTAGTTTAACTATTTTTTCACTTCTATATGTTCTATTTATTTCTTATTAAAAGAGTATCATATTTTCCCCTTTTCTTTCTTAATTTATTTTTTCATTGGCAATAAATTATATGTAGTTATGATATACAAATGATGGTTTGAAATATGCATATATTGTGGAATGGCTAAATCTAGCTAATCAACAAATGCATTACCTCATGTATTTATCATTTATTTTTTTTAGTAAGGACACAAAATCTAATCTCAGCAATTTTCAATTAGACAATACATTGTTATTAACTATATTCATCATACTGTACAATGGATCTCTTGAAATTATTCCTCTTATCTAACTGAAAATTTGTATCCTTTGACCAATATCTGCCCAGCAGCCTCCCTCGCTAGCCCCTGATAACCACCATTCTACTCTATGCTTCTATGAATTTCTCTTTTTGATTCCGCATATAAGTGAGGTCATGCAATATTTGTCTTTCTGTGCCTGGCTTATTTCCCTTAACATAATGTTCTCCAAGTTCACCCATGTTGTTTCAAATGACAAGATTTCTTTCTGTTTTTAGGCTGAATACTATTCTATTCTGTTTATATACCACATTGTCTTTATCCATTCATTTGTTGATGGACACTTACATTGATTCTCTATCTTGGCTATGGCGAATAATACTACATTGAACATATTATTTACTTAATTTTTTATTTCTGTAACTAACTGTGTCTTAAAATATTTCAATATAGGGCCAGGCATGGTGGTGCATACCTGTAATCCCAGCACTTTGGGAGGCCAAGATCACTTGAGCCCAGGAGTTCAAGATTACAGTGAGCTATGATCACGCCACTGCACTCCAGCCTGGGTAACAAATTAAAAGCCTGTCTCTTAAAAAAATTCCAGTATATTCAGCCAGGCATGGTGACATGTACCTGTAGTCCCAGCTACTCCTCAGGCTGAGGTGGGAGTGGGAGGATTGCTTGAGATCAGAAGTGTAAATCCAGGCTGGGCAACATAGTGAGATTCTCTCTCTCTCTCTCTCTCTCTCTCTCTATATATATATATATATATATGTATATATATATATATATATGTATATATATATATACATATATATATATTTCAACATTTCAAGTATGTTCATTTAAATGTTGCTGCCTGCTTGTTTTATTATCTGAATTTTTTACTATGTAGTATTTCTTTTGTATGTGTGTCTGGTGACTTTTTAACATCATTTTCCCATGTATTTTTTAATTTGATGTACTAAACTTATTAATGGCTTTATCTGTAGAAATATCATGTGAACTTTATTGACGATAAGTCCCTTAAAGAACAGGTGCCCCTAGGTTATTATAGCAGGAAACTTTACAGGTTATTTAGTTCTCTATATTGGTAATGAAATTGAAATTTCATTTTTAGCACTGATTAGTTAACTTTTATTTTCATACTAAGATCTCTCAGTGAAAGCTACTTAATAGTCATTGTTTCAAACATCTCTATAGTTATAGACTGTGTTGATCTATTAAAATTCCTAGCCTTTGTTCTTCTGAATATCAAAAAAACTTAAGTATGACTTATCCAGTACTTGGAATATTGCAAATGTTTATAGCTTTCATTCACCATCTTTTGTGCTTGCCCTTCTTCTGAGATGGCAAAATGAATAACTATTCATCATTGTGTGGAGACTACCTAATGTGAGCATATCACATAATATCTTGTGATATTTCTAATCCATTCTATTTTGGATACTGGCATTTAACAGTTAGGTAACTACTCATTTTTATCAGTTCACTTAAACTTCTAGATTAAAATGAGTGAATAGTACAGTAAGAAAATATGGTGCCAAGAAAAGACAAGAATACTTGTCAGCAGCTTATGAAATTTCTAGGTCTAACCTCCCATCTGTCCAAATAATACATAGGTTTTAATACTGAAATGAAATCAATATAATTAACTTATAAAATTATATAAAAATGAAAAGATCTAGCATTTTAATTTCAATAGGATATTTGTTGCCTATAGCATATGTGAAAGTATAATCCTTGAAGGCATTAAAATACTTTGTCAAATTAGTTTGAATAAATTATAAATTATAGCAAAGCCCAAGCACACAAATATTCTAAATAAAATGTATCATAGAATTTTCATTCAAAAATATTGGGATTTGTATTTTTAATTCACTATATAGTGGCTTTGTAAAATTGAAAGGCACATATATACCATTTTGACATCAGTTTCTTCACAGTAACTTGTTGAAAATGATTTAAAACTTATTACATTGTTATGAAAATTAAGTGATATAAGATATGCAAGACCCTAGTAGGGTAACTGGCTCAATATAAAGGAGCAAATTCAAGTAGAAAACCATTGCAGCTGAGTTAAACAAAAGAAGCAGAATGGAATTTCTATGATCTCTTTGAAATATGAAACATGACCTTTCTCATAATGTACATTATTGAACACTTACAGTTGATTTTGTGGACACTGTTGTGCTGCCCAGATCTGCCTTCAGGACTAAAATGCTGATTACCTTAGCTCCTGGAGTGTTACTGCTGATTGACAGCCCTCAAGCTGTCAAGCCCTCTTTGGTGGTTAAGAATTAACAGCCTCAGCCAAGGTCATCGCTCCATTAAAGATGGCTCACATCTAATGACTGATTTACGTGGGAATATAAAGGCCCATTTCTCTGATCCCCAACTCAGGACTCCACTGAAGATTCATCATATCTACAGAACTCTCTATGAGTAGGCTGAGGCTTTCATTGAGACTGCATTGATGCTCAACTTCTCCCTCTGCCTTATCCCATTTCTGTTTCGTCCCTTCCACAACGTGGACCCAAAGAATACTCCTTAATAAACATAATCTTCTGGTCACAGTTAGCTTCCTGAGGAATCCAATCTGCTACAGTGACACATACAACTTACAGCTATCATCTCATCAAATCATTGCAAGGACCTTAGGCAAAAGTCACCACTATCATTCCCAGTAGAAAACTGAAATGTGATAAGGTTAGGTAACTTCCCCAGTGTCATGAAAATACTATCCAGGATTCAAATCTACCTTTCACAGCAAACATAGTGAACTGTGTCAGGACCATGTATATTCTATCTCTACTTCTCATTTGCTTATTAAGAGCCATCAAATGTCAGAGAGAATACAATACTTAAGTTTCTATCCTATAGAAACACTGTATTTCCAAGTGAATAACTGTGTCATAGAAAATTCCTAAGATTATGCCCTATGTCCTATGTTTGGTATAAACTAAATCAAAACACAAATAAAAAAAATGTTTCTACAAGATGCAATTATTATTAAATGTGTTACTCAGTTTACAAGTCATAAGTAACATTTGCATTCTACTCTATTAGGCCTCTCCCAGTTAATACCAAAGTGGATCTTCAACATTTTGATGGTGAATTTGTTTTAATAACATTTTTCCTAGTTATGATTTCTGACCAAAATAAAATCCTAGAATGTGAGAATGTCATGATACAAGTTGCATTTACAGTAGTTCTATTTGTTACCAGAGGCATTAGCAATCAGGTAACAAAATCTATCCTCATGAGTTTTGCCACTTAAATTTATAAAGGACAGGGTTTAGTTTATTTTTTAAAAGTCTACAGTTTTGAGCTATTTGCAAAGTGATACATAGACAATGAATTTGTCAAGTTTTTCTTTTTTAGATGTTTACTATATTCATTTCCCTTGGGCATTATAATAGTTTCCATTACCTGGTCTGCTAATAATACTTTTCAAACTAAACTAATGTAGTCATATTAAGCTATTTTTCCTGAATGATGTGGCTAGTTAAGGTACTTGTGGAAGCTTTGTTCAGCTGGAGGTAATCAAATTTAAAATGTTAGTTAGCACTGGAACATATACTTAATCAGAGAGGAATATATGGCAGCTGAACCTAAAGAGGAATGTGTCCTAAAAGCACAACATGGTGAATTTAGTTGTTTAAGTATTTGAGGTCAATGCTCACCACCAAAGGTTTCCTCAATGACCTCATGGCAGGAGTCTACATTTGGAAAATGGAATTCTTGGTCCAGAAAGTTTTACTATTTTTAGTCATTATATTAAAAGATGAGTAGGTTAATGGGTACTTACCCCTTTTGCCCTTTAAAGATTTCTGTTCTGAGAGAACTTATAATCTCACTGGGAGTAGAATTTGTGTTTTGTATTTAATGTTTCTTACCACAGTTAACTCCCTGATGTGCACAGAATAGCTCCAATGTGCTGAATGCTTAGTGTGCCTTACAAAAAATAATCTCTGCAATACAACAACCCTGTAAGTATCATTATTCTCTTTTTCAGATAAGAAACCTGAGTCTCAAAGAGCTTAAATGATTTATATCACCTATATTATGAAACATTCAATCACACTTCCTAACTTGAATTTATTGCATTCAATCTTGATTTACCAAGAAAAACATGATGTTATATGCTTTTATATAATGCATATATTATCACATGTACTTACACAAAAAAATGCAACTACATTCTGTAACCTATGAACAAACATAAGCTATTCTTTGCATCCACTCCTCATACGATCCCTTGCCATATTTATAAAATACAATTTTCCTTTCCTAAATTTTCCATACCTTCTTGTGCTTTTACGTTTTTGCAATGCTGCTTGTTCCGTGTATAATGTTTTGCCCCCACTTTGCTTACATCTTCTTATTTAAACTAGTTTAAATATAGCTATTTTTAGGAAGGCTTCCCTGACATCTTCTCATTTCCCCTCAGATTATAGCTTTCTTGAAGGCTATTATGTGTTTTATTTATCTTTGACATTTAACATCAAGGATGGTGACCAGTACATAGTATGTGTTCAATAAATGCCACATGCTTCCCCAGTTTATTCCATAGGAATCTACATATAATTATATTTAAAAGTTATTGACTATTCTATAAACCTGCTAAAGTGGCAGAAATGAAAAACAACATACACACATTACTAAGTGTTGGTAAGGGTATAGAAAATAACAAGAACTGTCATTGACTATTAATGGGACTGTAATCCATGAAACTCATTTCGAAAAACTAATGTGCAGTCTCCGTTAAATCCAAACATATGCTTACCCCATGAGCCAGAAAGTCCATTCCCACCTATAAACTCAAAATAAATGTGTTCACTTGTTCATTAAATGGTATATATTAAAATGTTCATAGCAACATTATTCATATTAGCTCAAAACTGGAAACTATCAAAATCTCCATAGACAGTAAGAAAAATAAACATATTCCAATATATTCAGCCAGTGTAATGCTATGAAGCAAATAGTATTAATGATATTGAAGTACACTCAACAATTTTGGATCAAACTCACAAAATAAAGGTTGAGCAAAGGAAATCTGACATGAAGTACACAGTATATGATTCTATTTCTACAAAAACAAACTAATTTGTACTGTTAGAAGTCAGGAGAGTGGTTACTTAGAGTTGGGGAAAGGGCACAAGACTAGCTTCTGAGTTGTTAGTGATGTTCTGTTTCATGATCTGGGTATTGAAGTGTGCCAGTAGTGGAATTCATTTAGTTATATTCTCATGTTCACTTTTTTTTTTTTTTTTTTTGAGACAGAGTCTCGCTTTGTTGTCCAGGCTAGAGTGAGTGCCGTGGCGTCAGCCTAGCTCACAGCAACCTCTAACTCCTGGGCTCGAGTGATCCTTCTGCCTCAGCCTCCCGGGTAGCTGGGACTACAGGCATGCGCCACCATGCCCGGCTAATTTTTTATATATATATCAGTTGGCCAATTAATTTCTTTCTATTTATAGTAGAGACGGGGTCTCGCTCTTGCTCAGGCTGGTTTTGAACTCCTGACCTTGAGCAATCCGCCCGCCTCGGCCTCCCAAGAGCTAGGATTACAGGCGTGAGCCACAGCGCCCGGCCTCATGTTCACTTTTCTGAGACTGTATTGTATTTAATATTAAAGAAATATTCCTTGTCTTTTGTTCAAACTCTCTGGCTTTTTAGTTTTATTATAAGTACCTTGTCAAGAACTGTGAAGAGTCTGAGATTTTACCATACTTCAAGCTAACAAGTGAGCTTAAAATAGTTTCATAGATGTGGGCAGAAAGCACTAGACTCCTAAATCATAGTCAAAATATTTTATTACTAATGGCAATAGCAGTAGCCAAGTGTGTAGGTTTCCTGAGCCTGGGTTCCCACAGATTGATAGGAAGAGGACCAGGTGAAGCCTGCACAGGCAGTGGATTGCATTAACAGGAAAGGAATCTTGAGTTTAAGAATACCAATTTTTTTTTTTATTCTTAGCAGTAAATATGCCTGTCCTTTGCTTCAGAAGGAGAAACTATCTCTATCTTCCAAGGATTTTTGCTATATAAACATCTTTGAAAAAATGGTGCAGAAGAAGGGTGATCAGAGCTTTTGCTTTCAAGCCATACAGAAACACAAAAGACAAATAGGGAAGGGTCTCCCAGCCCTCTTTCTCCTTTGCTTATCTTTTAAATGTCAAATTTCCTCAGCCTCTCCCACATCTGACCCTTTATCTTAACCTATAAGACATTTTTTTTGAGCAATATTACCATTCTTCTAATCCAAAAAGCTTATATCAGTATTCAGTGCCCCATTTTTGGCATTTGTGTTACTTCCCTTCAAAAACTTAGCTGCTTTTTTAAAAGTTTTGGAGAAATCCTTAGCACATTATAAAAAATTAACCCTACAAAATCCCATTTTTCTCTGGCTTAGGTGAGGTATTCTTCTTCTTTTCCTCTCCCACCATTCCCAATACCTAACATACACACATATGCATATACTAAATGAGCAGCAGTGAGCACATTTAGGAAGTTAGATGTTTTGATTTGCAGATCCACAGCCTCTCGTTATAAACACATGGGTCAACCTGGAGCCTGGAATTTTAGATCATTGCAGTTCACTTGCTGACCCACCAGAAAGAAATGTGTAGCTTATTAAATGACTTTTTATTTCCCCTGCTGGCACCATCAAATAGGTATGATTGTCATGACATGATTATTGGAGGAGGAAAAGTAGAGGCCATAAAGTCATCAGCAAACCCCAGAAATCCCTTTACAGAGTAAAAGACATTTCTCACCTTTCTTGCTTTAATGATAGATGGCATATGGGAAAAACAAAATGACCATTTTATTTTCTCCTAAAAGCCTCAAGCTTGGACATGTATATACATTTTTGCTAAAGATATCTTGTTATCACAAGGAGGAAGAGGGAAACATCAATTCCCACCTTTCTCAGTCTTGGCCCACTATTAATTCACCTTGGATTTATATCTGGGAAAGTCCTATTTCTTAGGCATGGAAAGGGGTAGGATGAGACAAATGCCATCCAGATGTTCACAAATAACTAGGGAGGCTAGACAATGATGGGTAGAGGTTGAATGTCCCATTCTTCATCTAAGCCCCACTGGTTGCTAAGGTTGTCTGGGCAGGGAAGATGGAGCTGCTAGGGTTGAGGTGAGATATCAGGATCTGGAGCGTGGTATTTTTTTTCTAAATGAATGCACCATCAAGGCCAAAGTAATAGGCACATCCATAGCTGATGCAAGAGTATAAACATTTTCAAAATGTAGAAGTACATTTTGAGTAACATTGAGATGAAATAAGAACATAGACTACTAAAAACAATAAAGACCACCACAAAAGGATGCTTATCTGTAAGAAATGCTGCCTTGAATTGAGTCTTTAGGCAAGTAATGAAAGCCCTAAACCATGTAGCTTTTAGTGTAGAAGAGATTCAGATGTTAAACATCACATAAATAAATATCTAATCCTGAATTTTGACAGTGCCATGAAGGAAATGTATAGAAAGGATAGAGTGAGCCAGATTTATTTTAGAGAGAAGTTTGGGAAAAGCTCTCTGAAGAAGTGACATTTAACTTGAGGCCTAGAAGAAAAGAAATTAGATAGATGAAAGGCTAAAGCCTGAGATGGGAAAAGAGTTTTCCAGAAAAAAGATTTTTAGAGGATATGAAAGAAGATAATGAGCCTGATATGAAACAAGAGTAGAAGAAATAGAGAATTTAGGACTATATTTAAGACTAAATTTTCTTCCAAGTTCAATTGGAAATGATTGAGGAGTTTAGCAAAAAATGAGATAATATGATTTGAATTTTTAAAATATCACTTTGACCATTACGTAGAGAATGGATTGATGTGGGTTGGATCAAAATTAAAAGTAAGAGTAAGAAAGGATTTTTTTTAGAACATACAAAGGTTTTCCAATGGTATCAACAGTGGCTAACAGGGGAGGAACACTACTGTAATACTCAGAATTATCAAGTTATAAAACTGTAAAAGGAGGAGACCGGAATAAGACAAAACTATGTTTTGAAAAATAATAATGTGGGTCACTATTAAAAATTAACTGTGCAAATTTTAGAAATATGTAGAAAAATCTTATGCAATTTCTGATTTTCCTACTGAGGCATCCTACTCAACATACTAAAACTTTATCCATAGCTTATTGCAAACTAAATTTTAGGATCTCCCCTTACAAAACTGTGGCAGAATTCACCTAAAGAAAGAGGGAAATAGAAAGCTAACCTTTTAACCTATAGTTTTGAAGGAGTTGGTTCACTTTGTAACTGATGTATATTTCCAGAGAATAAAGAGTTTCAAGATGCCATTACACTGTGCTCAATGTTCTGTTGAGTTTTATAAGTTATAAAAGAGTATGTGTGAAAGAATCAAAATAAAATGAATATGCTTTAATGCATTTCCATTTAATACATTTTTAAAGTTCTAATAATGATATTTTCCTTCACATAATAAAAACTAATAAGTAACAATGAACTTAAAAGAAAATATTAAGACTAAGGACCTGAGATTTGAAGAGATGATCTTAGGCAAATAGTCAGCATATGTAAATCACCGTGAAAAGATTCAAGAAAACTCAAAAGAGATGAGTAAAACATCCCCCACTGATTGTCTTATTTAAGAGATTCTTAATGAAAGGGTGTGAATTAAAAAAACAATAGACACAACTAAAAAGAAAAACAAGCTTTAAGGGAGCAATATGACATATTTCAAAAGAAAACATAATCATGGCTGCCATACTTGGACCCTTAAAATGCTTAATGACTTTAGTTGTGATATATATATATTATACTTCATTCATCAAGTTTCCCTAGGCCTAGCCTGAGGAAACAGGAACTTGAATAATTGTGAAGAGTAGGCAAAATTGGTTTTCAGCATGCCCTACTGCATCAGTTAGCTATTACTATGACATGCTCTATAACAAACACAAAATCTTGATCACATATGACACTATGCATTAATTCTTAGGCATCAATGGATAAGCTGGGGGATATCTAATCTAGGCTGGGCTTGGCTGGAGCAGCTCTTTTCCATGTATCTCTACTCCTTCTTGTTGAATTGACAACACTAGCTCAGGGATATTCTCATGACAATGGCAGAAACACAAGACTGTAAGCGTAAAAACACAAGGCCCCCCAAGAGCAAAGCTCAAACAAGGCATGCTACCACTTTCACTGTGTTCCATTAGCCAAAGTGAGTCACATGGACAAACTCAACAAATCAAAGGCTAGAACAATACACTCCACCTCTTAAGTACGCGGAAGCAAAGAGTAAGTAAATATTTCTGAGCAATAATATAAGCTACCAACCACAATCCGCTGTCTTCATATGCTTCCTTTCTGTTGGCCCCTTTTATTAGCTCTAGAAGAAAAATCAATCAATTAGTAAGAGAATGAATCACAAGTATAAGTGACTTGATATACTATCTCTTGGAGAAATATTTACATTTTGAAAAAGGAATATAGTACAATGACACTGATGGTGTCATTTCAGATTTCTCCTGGGAGCTGTATTTTGGGAGAGGGCCTTTATAGGTGATTGTATATTAGACCAGAGGCAGACCAGCCCTGAACACCAGGAAAGGTTTTTTCCTTCTTTATTTCAATATAATTCTGGATTATATTATTTAAATGAGCTTTATTTTTTTCTCTTTCTCCTTCAGTAACATTCTGACTCTTCTGCAACCACAGGAGCAAATCAAATGATGTGCTCACCACAATTGACAAGCCACCAACTTATTAGGTTTTACTGGCCTAGTGAACTGTTGGTATTTTGTAAGAAAAAACCATAACATAATAATTATAAAATAATCCAAAACCTAGCCTACTGAAACTTCAACATTATCGTTTTCATTTGTGTTCTTTATTAGTTATGAGGATTCAAATTTCCAAAGCCTTTTTGGGCTTTTAACATGCACACCAAACCCACAAACAGCTGCAAACTGCCATGAATGCTATTTTACATTAAATGGAGTATCAAAGATAATGTTTCATTTTTCATTTGGACAATTTATTTTCGAAATCACACATACAAAACTTCCCAAAGTACTACCAAATGCATAAATATATCCAGTATTGAATTATTCTTTAAGAAACTTTCAGGATTCTTTATTCCCTGCTAGTTCCTCACTGGCTACTACCATGCATACATTTTTCCATAAGACTTACCTCCACACCACCACCTGCCAGAAAGATACAAATGCACATCCTCTTACTGACTGTCAGATCTCATTATATTTTTTCAAACAATTCCCTTATACAATCTGCATTTTACAGATGTGGAGTACCAGGACTGTGAAAGAGTGAATAACCTATCCAGAGTTTATATACCTGGTAGCTTGCAGCAACAGATTGCAATAAATTCTTCCTAGGAGAAAGGAGATAGTGATGGTAATTATTGTATAGGTAGTGAAATAGCCACTACAATAATAGTAATAATCATAGCTAAATTTTATTAAGTGCTATTCTTTGTGAGGCATAATGGTAAACTCTCCAAATAAATTTTGGGTTTTTTTTCTACAACTATTCTGTGATTTATGTTTTGCTATTATCTTCTTTGTTTGACAAGGAAATAGACACAGAACATTCAAATCATTTCCTCAAACTCATACTGCTAACTTTGAACTCAGAATAGGAACTCTTATCAGCTATCTTCTAGAATCATGAGTCATCTCAGGTCTATACATGGTGATGGATCAGAAATCAAGTGAAAGACCAGAACCCCATCTGCTGACCCCCAGAACACATATTTGGGCCACACTGCCACTGGTTGAGACTACTTAATTTACTAACGTGTAGTGACAGAAGTTTAAACAGGAAGTTATCGGGTATGAAAAGTCAGCCCAAGGCATAAAAAAATCACAACTTCAGGAGTTAATCCCCCGGGAGAAAAATACATCATGAGTTTTCTCATCATTTTGCATATTAGGCAAGGATGGATTCCAGGGTATGGAAATCCCAGAGCGAGCGACTATATCAGGGTGGTGAGGACAAAAGAGTAGGTGCTGACATCTGGTACCTGGATTTTGCCTGTTCCTCTCTCAGGACTCGTGGCACTATGTAAAACTTTGATATCTTGGACACAACCATAGCAACTGGAAATTGTCTGGGAAACCAAACTTGCATGCTTGGTTAATTAATCTTGCTGCCTGGAAAGCAAGAAAGAAAAAAATCACATAAAATACATAAGAAAAAAAAACAAAGGCAAGCTGAATATTAGAGTCAGTACAGTGAGGAGAGTAAACCCTGCTATGGACTAATGGAAATCTTTGATCTGGTCATTTATATTTCCAGACCCTCAGTTTCCAGATCTTTAAGATGAAGGCAGGGAGAGGTGGAGAGTAATCAAATGTCATTCAGTTTTATTTCCAGCATTAAAGTTCTATTTTTCATGTTTTGGAAAGTTTCCAGAATTTCTGAAGAAAAATCATTCATTTCTCATACTTAATTAAAACCAGATATAAAAATGGGCTACTATATCCTTATAGGTATGCAGCTCCATGTTTTGTCATATTTTTTAAGTCATGCAACAACTGAAAAAGACACTTGCAGCTCAGTTTTACACTAGGACTTTTGACTCTTGACATATATATACTAGGACCTTCTGTAGTGATAGAAGCACTTAGAATTTCCTCAAGTGAATTCTGTTATTTCAAAGGGTATAAATTCAGACTTTAAAACATATAATTGTGTGATGATAAAAAGAAACCTTTGCCTTTTTGTTATTTGCATTATTTACTTTTAAAAATGGACAGTCCATTAGTTTTTCCTACTACATTTTTTTCTCCACGTTACCCAGGACTTCCCTGTCTTGTAAGATGAGCAAACACTATAATCAGTTTTCTTCAGGCTTGAAATTACCAGTGCTACAAGAAGATGGCACTTTCCTTCCAAATCCTTGCTTCAGTTATTTGTCATGAAAAATTACTTTGGGGGCTGAAGTTTCTTGTTTGCTTTTTTCCCAGAAGTGAATTATTTTAAGGAATTTAACTAAAATACATGCAGATAAGGTTTATGTGCTTACCAAATGTCATTTTAAATAAGGAGAACACCTCCTCCCATTTCTTTTGTGTTACATAGGTGAGAAAATTTAAATCTCAAATTATTAGGCACTTACTATTTTCATTAAAATAAAGAACCATCTTTTCCTTTAATTTTCTATGAATTTCTCCTTCCTCAGTGTGTGCATCTTTTTGAAACTAGCCCAACACTAGGTTTGTTGACAATATGAGGAGCAGATAACACTATTTCCTGGTGCTGTGCAACATTTGAGGAAAAGCTCAGAAAAGTGGTTCTGTAGAAATTGTGTATCACCAAGTTTAATAGTTTTTTCTTTTCAGTTGAATAAATGAGAGATGGGTATGGCCAAACTTCAGTTTGTATTTTCTGTATTATACCTACTGATATTATATGAGCACAATATTCCTCATAGCAATTAGTCATGAACATGAACTTGCACAATGTTTTAAAACACTTCCCAATCCTCTGGGAACCGTAACAGACACTGAATTTAGAAACAGAAATTCCTTTTATTGTTATAACTTGCAAGTCTCCTACACAGAGTCATTTTTACACCTTTTAAAAAAGTAATCTACACTTTTTTCTTGTGTAGCTGCAGGAGAAAAATAACATTAATACTAAGAAAATATGCATGCTTTCTAGAATGCAAGATAGAAAAAAAAACAAACTACAAAGGACTTAACTAAAATTGTTTTTATTATATACTATTGGTACTGTGAACTAAGTATATGTTTTCCCATTTATAACCACAATACCAGGTTATCTAATGAACCTATTTTATTTAAGTAAAACTCAAAATCATAGAAATTTGGAATGTCAGAGATGGAAGGAACATTGAGCCTAAATTTCTCATCTTATTAATGAAACTGAGGCTTAGACTGGTTAAATGAATTGTTCTAGGGTCCACTGGTACTTGAAAATTTGCATTCAAATCATGAAGTTCTTTCTCAAGTGAAGCTATGGTCCAAATCTTTTGAAAAAGAATATACACATTTCATAATATATTAAATATTAAACCTAGACAAACTCAAGGTAAACATGTAGCAATATACTTGATCATGATTGAGGGAATCAATTTCTTCTTAATTTAAATAATTTTACTCTGTAATTTCTTTGTCTTTTAGAACCCAATGCAAGATTTTTTATCCAATGCTTATTAAGCATTTTCTAAGTAAACGGCTGTGTTCCAGACAACAGAGACAAACAAGATGAGTGTTGTTTGTTATACTCAAGTATGTAAGTGGATTTAGCTTGAATTACTGATTTCTATTTTTTTGAAGATAATTTATGTTCTTTTTCCATTTCACCTTCTGAAAGTTTTAAATTTTCTTTATTAGACTCAAGTTACTCACTGCAACATGTAAGGGATCATTAGCATTAACAGCTATACCAATAGTATGTCTATTTAAGGCAAAACATGAAATTGAATTAATTTCTTCATTGTAGATAAAGTAAACCTCTCAGGTCCCTGTTTGGTTTCCTCAGTAACTTCAACTGATTTTATTAACTAAAAATTTATTCCTATAAGAACTAGATCATGATACTATTAGTAACCCTAGGAGATAATATTAATAATTGTGATTTCTATAGAAATTTACAAGTCACCAATCACTTACAAATGATTGTGATGGGTAATTACCATTGCATTTGTGTTTAGATTTAAATCTATAGCAATATTTGTTATCTATGTCCACACCAATTTATAAATAAATATATGTATGTATATTTCACACACTTTATTATTTTTGCTTAAAGCTAACTTATGCAACATGTGCTACTGATTTTTGCTGCTCAAGATATTATACAAAAAGGAGAGATACATAATGAGAATGCGAGGAGTCAGGGAAAATCAGGCAATGCTTTTGGGGCTGTCAGATACAGCAGCAACAGGATGATAGATGCTATTACAGACAGTTGCAAAGGAAACAAATGAGCCCAGCTTTGGACAGGAGCAGGGGTGGGGTGAGCTTTAAGGAAGTGGTGATTCCTAAGCTGACTGTTGAGGATGTGTAAGAATCAGAAACAGAAAAGAAGAAAGGATATTCAAGGCAGAAACAAAAACATGAATTTAGATAAAGAAGTCCAGGAGAGAAAGGGATAATTTAGGGATAGAAAATTATTGGGTAGTGTCTGGGTATCTGTTTGGAAACAGGAAATGGTTGGTGATGACACAGGAGAGAGGAGAGGAGATACAATGGAGGTCTTTGTATATCTTGCTGAGAAATTTGAATTTTTTTTTTTTTTTTTTGAGACAGAGTCTCACTTTGTTGTCCAGGCTAGAGTGAGTGCCGTGGCGTCAGCCTAGCTCACAGCAACCTCAAACTCCTGGGCTCAAGCGATCCTTCTGCCTCAGCCTCCCGAGTAGCTGGGACTACAGGCATGCGCCACCATGCCCGGCTAATTTTTTATATATATATCAGTTGGCCAATTAATTTCTTTCTATTTATAGTAGAGACGGGGTCTCGCTCTTGCTCAGGCTGGTTTTGAACTCCTGACCTTGAGCAATCCGCCCGCCTCGGCCTCCCAAGAGCTAGGATTACAGGCGTGAGCCACAGCGCCCGGCCTGAATTTTTTGCTTTAACTTTAATTTGAGAAAGTACAAGCTGTCATAAATGAAGAGGATGGAGAAGCAAGGCTTGTTGAAAAGAATAATACATGGATATAAAAGTTAGAGAGAATGTTAACTTAAAACTGCATCTGGCTAGAACTTGCTAACATATCTTCTCTCATATTATTTCCAAATAGTATTTGCAGAGCCATATGCAAAGGAAAAAAGGAAACAAAACAAAACAAACAACTTCATTATACCCCAAATTAAATTAACTGAAACTAATTGGTAGAACCTACAACAAATCTCACTAGATACAAAGGGTAACAGAGCAGGATTGAGAAATACAATCTGTAGCCTGAGCCTAAATCCTTTGATAGAGAGCATCAATACTAGGGAACATTAAGTGATAATTTTAAAATAATGACCTATCATGAGAGGCTAATATATAGTATATTACTAAGAAAAAATAAACATTTTTGTAAGTTTCAAAATATTAAGGAGGTGAACATGTTTTAGGAATGTAACATACTCTTTCTAATGTAAAGAGAATAGAAACAGGGGGGAAAAAGATATATATGTTAGCTCCTATCCTCTGAGAAGCAAGTGCCAAGATGGGATTAGATGTGTGAGAGATTTACTGGAGAAAATGCCTGTGGAGGAAAAATAGGGAGGAAACTTCAGGATATTGGAAGAGTCATTACATTGTGATGCAAATATAACCACAATGGAGGAGAGAAAAAAAGGATAAATTTGGGCAGGATATGTATTAGACTGTGGCACAGTTCTAAGAAGGTTTCGACAAAGTTGATGGGGAGTCCTTGAGCCAAAATGGGCTGTCAGAAGAGCTCTGTGTTTTCCATAACTGGTTTGTCTTGGTAACCCTGCTACACTCAGGCATTGGCTCGGAGCAGCTCACGTGGCTTCTGAGCCAATGCCATAATTTATTTCAGAGGGCAGCAGCTGGGGACCTCTGTTAATTAGGATCCTCACAATCAAAACTCTGAAAGCCTCACTCTTATGTTTTCATTGCTGCCACAATGTAGTTATTTTAAATAAGAGAAAACCACAAGAATTTATAGATAAAATAATGATATACTTGGAAACCCCAAGCAGATCAACAGCAAAACATTTGTTGTTTAAATGATGGTTTAAAATTTATCTGTGGGGATGACGATGTTCTGGAATTAAGATGAAATTGCTTTTCAGGTAAGTAAGCACAGTCCACATGCTATAGGTTGTGGTGCAGCAAAGACTTTATTTATTCATGATTGCATACATTCAGAAATAATAACAATGATCAAAACACTACATATAAACCACCAAAATCTCATGGCAGTCTATCTAGCTTTCATATGCTATGCTATAAAGTAGAAAAATAGAATAAATGTATTTTAATAGATTATATCCTAGCACTTCTAAAATAGAATATTAAAAATAACTATATATCTCAAAAAGAAAAATGTACATGAATGTGTCTGTGCGTACATGCAGTGAAATAGTATTCAGTTATTTAATAAATCAGTCATGTCAAAGAAACTGTGCTGAAATGGTAACTTTTCAAAATAAGCGAAATTTAGCAGTGTATAGATACATTTCTGAAATGTGATCCTGATTACACATGCACACACACACATAGAAAAAGCAAATGCAAGGAAACAAACATAAACACTCACGCATAACTTTTGAAGATTGAATTAGGAATAATTTAATGTTTGTTCTTTATGCTTTTTAGCTCTTTTCAATTTCTTTATTATACATGAAATGTAAAGTCAGAAAATAATTCTGTAAAATAATCTTGAAATATACAAAATATTACATTAGAAATGTAATAGTAATTGACGCTGTTTGTCAAATATTTCTGGTCTCCCCCTTTCAAGCACATGGTAGAAATGCACTTTGTGGTGGCCTCATGGCTATGTGGAGCCACATGAGTAGATAGAAACAGTGAGTTGAGAGAAGCAGCATAATGTGTCATTTTCAGGCTGGGGCATTTAATTGCTGATGTAAGATACTCCATAATTCACCTTCCTCTCTGTATTGATGACCAGAAACATTGAAAGTGGTGGTTGCTTCATCAGTCTGACTATCCGAGAAGCTACCCAAAGTAAAGCCCCTCTACCCACTTGTGATTGACAGGTAGTATGAGTGAACAATGAACCTGTGTTTCTTAAAACACTGAGATTTGTAATTTGTAGTTTCTGCAACATAATCTAGTCCATTATGACTGACATTGATTACTAGAAAAGGGGTACTTACCTAACAAAAACCTCAAATATGAGGCATTAGCTTCAGGACTAGTTGTCATACAGGGAGAAAACTAACAAAATTGCCCGCAATTAATATACGTACAGAGAGAGAGAGAAAGAGAGATCTCAAAAATAACTGTGGACAATAAGTCTGTGGTATTCTTACCAAAAACGTATAATCTCAATTTAATCATGAGAAAACATCGTACAAAACCAAGTTAAGACAAATTCTACCAAATGCCTGACCAGTACTCTTAAAAGTGTCATGAAAGACAGGGAAAGAGTAAAAAAAAAAAAAAAAAACTGTCACAAATTAGAGAAAGCAAAGGAAACATAACAATCAACACACTATTGGATCTTGGAAAAGAAGAAAAACCTCACTGGAAACAGTGATGAAATTTGAATTAGGTCTGTAATCTAGGTAATATTGTCAATTTCCTGAGTTTGATAATTATACAATTGTTATGTAAGATGTTAATGTTATAGGAAGCTGGATAAATGGAACATGAAAACACTTCATACAATTTTTTCAACTTCTCTGTGAATTTAAATTATTTCAAAATAAAAAGTTAAAGACAAATATATAGTGGAGGAGAGCTGAGTAACTTTGTTAAAAATTTCATGCAAAGGTTAGTAAAGAATTCTTCATGCAAAAAACTAAAAGAATTGTGTGTGTGTGTGTTTACACAAGGAACAAACTGGAATAGAATATAAAGAAACCACAAACTTGTAGTAAAAATTGTTGCAATTCTCTGAAACATAAAACAATATTTGGACTTCCAAACTACTAGACAAAACAAGATGAGAAAGCTGCAGAGTCCCCAAGAAAGATTTAGTCCCAAATCTCACTTCAAATGTGGAAAAAGATGGTAATAAAAAGGGAAGAGTCATCACAGGTCACAGAAGAGGATGTTAAAAATCAATAGCCAGGGAGTACCTCCTAGGGAAGGACTTTAGAATCTAATCCAGAAATATTCTCTATATGCCAGTGTCTGTGCAGTAACATTTCAGAATTTTTAACCATGACTCTACATGTGTCCTATTCTTTATTTTTTTTAAATAGGATGATTTATTGCAGTTATGCTGAACCTGTTTCTCCATTGTATGTGGTGGGGATGGAGTGGGGAAATAACTTGTATTTATTTGTTGATTTTTGATCATGGATTCTGTCACAACAGAACTCTATCTAAGATAACCACATGTCAATCTTTGTGATGGAGCCAACTCTGTGATTCTGTGTAAGGAACTTGATGCTTTGACTAAAAGAGACCTATGGTTATTTCCTTAGGGAGGAGATACACAGGCATACCTCAGAGATATTGTGGGTTCAGTTCCATACTACTGCAATAAAGCAAATATCCCAATAAAGCAAGTCACATGAATTATTTAGTTTGCCATGCAGATAAAAGGTATGTTCATATTATTCTGGAGTCTATTAAGTGTGCAATGGCATTACATTTAAAAAATGTACATAGCTAATTAAAATGCTTCATTGCTAAAAATGCTAACAATCATTTAAGCCCTCAGAAAATCATAATGTTTTTTCTGGTAGAGAGTCTTGTCTTGATGCTGATGGCTGCTGACTGATCAGGGTGGTGGTTGCTGAAGGCTGGGGTGGCTGTGGCAATTTCTTAAAATAAGACAACAATGAAGTTTGCCATATCAATTGACTCTTCCTTTCACAAAAGAGTTCTCTGTAGCATGTCATGTTGTTTGACTGCATTTTACCCACAATAGAATTTCTGTCAAAATTGGAGTCAGTCCTCTCAAACCCTGCCACTGCTTTATCAACTAGGTTTATGAAATATTCTAAATCTTTTATTGTTATTTCAACAATATTCACAGTGTCATCACCAGGAATAGATCCTATCTCAAGAAACCACTTTCTTTGCTTATCCATAAGAAGCAACTCCTCATCCATTCAAGTTTTATCACAAGATTGGAGCAATTCAGTCACATCTTCAGGCTCTACTTCTAGTTCTAGTTCTATTGCTATTTCCGTCACTGAAGTCTTAAACCCCTCAAAGTCATCCATGAAGGTTGGGATCAAATTCCTTCAAACTCCTGTTAATGTTGATATTTTGACCTCTTCCCATGAGTTATGAATATTCTTGATGGCATCTATAATGGTGAATCCTTTCCAAAACGTTTTTCAATGTACTTTTTCCAGATCCATCAGAGAAATCTGAATAGACATTTCTCACAAGAACACATACAAGTGGCCAACAGGTATATGAAAAAATGCTCAATATCACTAATTATAAGAGAAATACAGATCAAAATCATAGTGAAATACCATCTCACTCCAGTTGAAATGGCTTTTATTAAAAAATCATAAAATCACAAATGATGGTGAGAATGAAGAGAAAATTGTAAATTAGTACAGCCACTATGGAAAACACTATGAATGTTCCTTAGGGGAAAAAACAGAACTAATATATAATCCAGCAATCCCACTGCTGAGTATATATCCAAAAGAAAGGAAATCAGTATATCAGAGAGCTATCTGCACTCCCATGTTTATTGCAGCACTATTCATAATAGTCAAGTTATGGAATCAACTTAATGTCCATCAACAGATAAATGGATAAAGAAAATGTGGTATATACACACAATGGAATATTATTCTGCCATAAAAAGAAGGAAATCTTGTAATTTGCAACAACATGGGTTGAACTGGAGGGCGTTATATTAAGTGACATAAGCCAAACACAGAAAGACAAATATCACATATTCTCACTCATACATGGGAGCAAAAATATTTGATCTTATGGGAAGAGAGTAGAGTGATGGTTCTCAGAGGTTTGCAAGGGTAGTGCAAAGAGAGGGGACAAAGGTAGGTTGGTTAATTGGTGCAAAATATAGTTTGATAGTAGCAATATGATCTAGTATCTAGTAGCACAATAGGGCCACCATAGTTAAAAATAATTTATTGTGTATTCGAAAATAACTAGAGGAGTGGATTTGGAGTGTTCCCATGCAAAGAAATGTTAAATATTTCAGGAGATTTATGATCCAACTTCTTTGATTTAATCATTACACATTGTAGGCTTGTATCAAAATATCATATATACCTCAAAAATATGTACAACTATTATTAACTCATAAAATTTTAAGAATATAATATCTGGGTACTCACCAGCAAATTGGTATTAACGGATCAACAGCTAAGTGGACATATAGGAGTAACATTTATTGGGTGTTGGGAGGGTGGGAGGGGGGAGGAGGGGACGGGTATATACAACCACAACGAGTAAGATGTGCAACGTTTGGGGGATGGACATGCTTAAAGCTCTTACTCAAGGGGGGAGGGAGGCATGGGCAATATTAGTAACCTTAACACTTGTACCCCCATAATACGCTAAAATAAAAAAAAATAAAATAAAATTTAAAAAAACAAAGTACAATAAAACAAGGTATTCCTTTAGATTTATTTTGTATGAGAGAAAGAGGGTAATCCAAATATTTAGTGTTCAGTAAGTAGGACTATTTGTCAAATATTATTGTTCTTCAGTTACTAGTGCTGTTTGATAAATATTTCTGGTTCTTCTCCCATTGATGTTTATGGTAGGCTTATAATTTCTGGTCTTCATATGGTTGGATGGTACTGTGTGATCGGATTTAGCTGCTCTATATCTGAATAAAAATGATGTTTGTCACTACTGAGCTGGCTTATTGAATAGCTAAAGTGTGGCCATCCATAGGTCCCTTTCCCCAATTTGGTCATGACCAGCAATACTCCAGATAGTGGCTGCTCTGTCAGTTGGGCTCCATGAGTAACCACCATGGACAGAGAACACTTCTTCTACCCCTCCCTGATGACTAATGATAGATATGTAGCATAAGCAAGATATCCACTTTATCATCATTATCATCATGATCTTTGGAGAGTTGGGAAAATTTTGTTACTGTAGAACAGCCTAGTTCATCTGACTGAGACAAACTACATATCAAATTACCATAATATGTTCCTGTTATATAAATCTTTAGTACTTAGTTCAGAATATTATGTTAGGCTTTATACTTAGGAAGACAAAACATTCAAGATATGAAGGAGTCTAACTTTCTGGATATCTACTTACAAGATAGTCATGTTTATTGCTTATAACAGCAAAGTAATCAGCATAGGTACTTAATAAATATTTTTAGTGAATTTATGTATTAAACTTGTATATTTATGAATGAATATATAGAAGCATGAAAAAAACCCAAAAATAAATTCTATTGAATGTCCCATGGATAATGAATAGTAGTAAACAGCCCAAGAGAGGTATCTTATTTGAGGTTAATATCAATTTAAAAATCTAATAGTGAACAATTTCACATAAAGGAACATAAACAACAATGCCTAAGACTCAGGCTCAAGATCATTTCTTGTAATTTTCATGAGAAATAGTAAATTTGTCTTTTCTCTATAAAGTGTCCAGCTAAGGGAAAGCAGGTTCAAAAATATGTGTAAAATGTTAAATTAGGATGCAAACACAAAATCCAAATGAAAATGTATGTGTGTGTGTCCACACCAGGCTGCTATCATATTTTAGTGTTAAATTGGGGCTCAACATAAAATCGGTTATAGGAAAGTATATTTACTCATAATATATGAGAAACCTAAATACGATTAATTGTTAAATATCATACATCATTTCAACTGCATTGCTTACTTTTGTAAGTAGATTACTTTTCACTTTTGTGAATTAGTGTACAATAGTGGTAGAATTGAAAAACGTATGTCATTGACCATGTCCAGATGGGCAAAGAAATTTAGCTTGTGGGAAAGTAGGCCAATTGCACCACAATTAAGACATCTGCCTGCTTAATTACTGCTGCATTAAAAAGATAACCTTCAAATTTTCTTCCAGCTCTACTGTCACTGCAAAGTTTCACTATGACATAGTTCATCAACCCACAGTGTTAAAATTTTAACATATATTTCTTGATAATTATTATATTTGTCCATTTTACATGTTTAGTGAGAATCTAATGTTAAAATTAAATCATCATAATATTATTGTCTCTTTGTTGAGCACTGTATTTCAATGTAAGATGTGATCTGTAATTGATTTAATTTAATTCAGCCAGCTGTTATATTTGAAGAACAATTTGCTTTTCTCAGTTTGTCTTTTCCATATTTTTTCCTTCCTGTGTTTCTAAGAGAAATAGTTATTTAGTTAGCAGGAAACACTCTTAAACATCAAATATTTAAAACTATAGAGCCACAAATTTCAAATGATATCCATGTTAGGCCTCTGCTAAGAACAGAGAAATTTGATTTATGTGATATTCTTTTTGTGATTTGCTAAGAGGTTCATTAATAAAAACAACAAAGTCATAAGCAGTTCAGTAATCTTTGAAATTTGTGAGGTGTGCATAAAAATATTACCACATATGTTTGCCTTTTCTTTCTATAGTCAGATTTCCTCTGAATAATTGTATGACGATATTCCTTTAAAAATAGTAAGAAAGAAAAATAGCAAAGAAAAATAAAAGATCATATATGTCATTATAATCCTTAATGAAAACCAATAACAAACATATAAATAAGATGTGATGGAACCAATAGCATATTCTAAGCAAAGCAAAGTTAATAATAGAAGGTTAAATTTTAAGTGCTAATAAAATTTTCCATCTGGTGTTTATGGTATTTTATTCACTTCTTTGTAAAAAAATACATCATCTAGCTTAGTGCTTTCTATATAGTATACGTGCAGTAAACATTTCTTGAACTGATTTAAGTGAATTTTTATTTAAAATTTCAGTAAACGCATACCTGTATAAACTTTCTCCTTCACTACCATTTCCCTAAACTCACTAAGTTACATCTTGGAATGTTCTATTAATAAAATATAGTTTCCTAGGAAAAAATATCTTAAGGAAGTTCTTAGACCTTATTAGAGGATTAAGTACAAGTGCTTTTAACTCTGGACAAGAAGAATCCTCAAAAATTAAGTAATGTGTCCTCCATCACCACTTAGGTCCACATACAAATATCGATGTATCCAGAGTTCTTAGTATTTTATATGTCCAACTTAACTCCTGACAGAAATTTCTCTCAAAATGGAAGTACATTTTTACTAAATATATTTCAGGAGTTGTTTACCATGGGTTTTGGAGCTTTTAACTTTTTTGCACTTGGAAAACTTCTGATATCTAGTTGAGAAGTTGGGAAACTGGAATATTGTTCCCATATAAGTCATAGAATGTGGAAACCATTGTGATCTTACCAACTTTAGAGTCTTAAGGTGCTTTTATTTTCATTTTTGTATAGAATTTATTTAGTTACCTTACTAGTTTTACCTATATCGTGCCAGATATTCCCATTAGATTGCAAACTTCATAAAGGAGTATATCATGAGCTACTTGTTTTCATGATTGATGTGGTTGGTCCTAAAGGGGGCTTTTCAAAATGTAGTGAGTAGTCAAAAAATGTGGTGAGTCATCCATGAAATTTTCTGTTGTAGCATGAAATTGTCTTTCTAGTTCATCCCCTCTATCCTCTGTCTTTTCTTTAATCTCTATTGGGGTGTGGTATCCTTAGGACACAAGCACAAAGAGGGAGAGAGAAAATAAAATAACACTTTGCAATTGTGTTATGAATAGCTGTCAATATGAGCAAAAGAAAGGTGGATTTTTCCACTCTGAAAAATTTAAAGGATCTAAAACCCCTCCAGTAATAAAGAGTAAGAACCTGTTTATTCCTTTCCAGAAATAGCCAGGAGTGTACCATAGGAGCCCTAGTACCTATGACCTAGTACCTAGTACCTAGGAGCCCTGTGACACTTCTGAAGGACATTGGTCCCAATGGTTAAGTAAAGGGAAGACTGAGGGGATCAAAGAGAGAAAAAAGAGATGGAGGCCTAGCAGAGGTGGATCCTGTATGCACTGAAAGATAACAAGGAAAAAGTGGAGTTCAAAGGACTCCATATTCATGATCCTCTAATTATTTTCTGTAATAAATCCTTTAATAGATTTTTTCCTACTGTTATAGCTTTTGAGACTTTGTAAGTATAAGCAAAGGATTACAAGGAGCACTATAGAATGTTAGAGCTGGAAAAGGCTTAGAATCAAATTTCAAAGAGGAGTTCTCTAATAAATATATGAAATGAGGACATGAGACCAAGAAAAGTTAAATTTCTTGCAGACTAAAAAGGATTTATGCTTATAGAAGACTAAAGACAAAGGGCTAATACCCATACTTACCCTGTTCAAAGATGATGATGTTTTCCACAGGTGTACCCTGTTATTATAGCTTTATTCTCTTTTACAAAACACAAATGGAAAGAAAAGATATTTCTTCACATATTCATTCTTTCCTGAAATTAAATCTAATGTTTAGTGGTGGGGGGAAAGGGCAAACAGAAGGCAAGATATCACTTCTTACTTTTTCTGTAAAAGTTATTTCCTCATGTCCTCTGTTCATAAGTGATCAATTATAAAATAAAATAGATATACCTCTTTCATATTATGATTGATATTCTCTATAACTTTTTTGTTTTCATTGATGAAAATTTAGTTTATGTTTTAGGAGGTAATATTTTAACCAAGGATATAACATACTTTGTCCTCTATAAATTAATTTTATCATATCAATTGGGGTGAAACTGCATGTATGTATAAATGTCTTGAAGTGTTTGATTGTAAATACATGATTATATGGTATCTATATCCTTAAATGTAAATTTCTTCACAGTAGAGACCATCAAATTAAGTACTTCATTTCTACAAAATGATGTGATATAAAAAGATATTAAATGTACATTGCCAACTCTAGGAAATGCATATATTAAAATTTACTAAATTTCCTCTATTCATTATATTCATGACTAGTTTATAACAATCCCTCCTTTTTGATTTTTATAGGGATGACTTGTTTTGATGTCCACACTAAAGGCAATGGGAATATATCCCCTACATTTAATTTAGAGATCACAATGCATCTTTTTCTCTATTCATTGTTAACTTTCCCTCTTAAATTTGTCATTCTGAAATTAAGTCATCATTCAAACCAAAAGGAAAAAAATATTCTCATCAACTTCTACACATAAACAGACTAAAGTTCTTGCTATTAAATTATCATATGCATTCCCTCATGCAATGCCTATATCTACTGCAACTGTGGTAATTGCTGGAAATGTTATTAAACAGTAAACAGCTAGAATTAAATATAAGTTCAACAAAAATCAGGGTTATTCAACCCTGCATTTAAACAAAAATATTCTGTGTTCCTCTCGTGTTTGTTAAATATGCACATGGTGTTTCATTTCTAGATCATGGCAAGAGAAGAAAAATAGTAAGAGATGGGAGAATGGACCATGACCAATCTAATGGGTTATACTTGATTAAAAATTTAATAAAATTTTTTGTGGGCAAATAATTTTCCTCAGATTCATTAAAAGCAGCTCAGCAATTTGTGACATTGTCATAAACAGAAAGTATTCTTATGCTCATCATATGTTCAATGAGTGAAAAATTGTGTGTGTGTATCTCTCTCTCTCTCTCTCTCTCTCTCTATATATATATATATATATATATATGAATCTAAAACCTTGAGAAAAAGAATCTCCACAGTATATGCAGAATTACTATTTACCGTAGGCCAAGATCATCTATTAGAAGCACCCTGCACTTGCAATTCCCATCAAAATACCAATGTCATATTTCACAGATCTAGAAAAAGTAATCCTAAGCTTCATTTGAGACTAAAAAAGAGCCCAAATATCCAAAGCAATCATAAGCAAGAAGAACAAATCTAGAGGTATCATATTATACAACTTCAAATTATACTACAAGGCTATAGTAACTAAAAAAGAACGTCACAGGTGTAAATGTAGCAAAACAGACCAAATGGAACATAATAGAGAATCCAGAAATAAAAACATATGGCTATAACTAACTGATCTTTGACAAAGCAGATGACAACATACACTGCATACAGGAATCTCTACTCAAATGGTGCTGATAAAATTAGATAGCCATGTGTACAAGAATTAAACAAGACCCCCTACCTCTCATCATATAAAAAAATTAATTTAAGATGGATAAAAGACATAAATGAAAGACATGAAACCATGAAAATTCCTAGAAAAAAACATAGGAAAATCTCCTGTAGACATTTGCTCAGGCAAGGAATTTATGACTAAGACCCCAAAGGCAAATAGAGTAGCAATAAAAATAAATGAATAGAATCTCAATTCTGTTCAAAAGATCGATGCCTCTGTTCTTGTGCCAGTATCAGAATGATTTAATTATTATTGTTTTATAGTACAGCTTGAGGTCAGAAAGACTGATGCCTTCCAGTTTATTCTTTTTACTCAAGATTGCTTTGACTATATGAGGTGTTTTCTGGTGAATAATTATTATTTCTAGATCTGTAAAGAATGATGATCGTACTTTGATGAGGATTGCATTTATTCTGTAGATCACTTTAGATAATATTGACATTTTAACAATATTGATTCTACCAATCCATGAACAAGGTAGATTTTTCCATCTGTTTCCATCTTCTACAATTTCTTTTTTTTAGCATTTTGTAGTTCTCCTTATATAAGTCTCTTGTACCTTACATTAAATATATTCCTAGATATTTAATGTTCTTTGGGGCTATGGTAAAAGGTATTGCATTTTTTATTTGAATTTCAGGAACCATCTGAATATGGTAACCGAATCTTTGATAAACCAGACAAAAATACACATTGGGGAAAAGAATGTCCTTTCAATAAATGGTGCTGGGAAAACTGGATAGCTACATGCAGAAGAATGAATCTGAATCCCCATCTCTCACCTCTCGCAAAAATCCACCCAAGATAGATAACAGACTTAAACCTAAGGGATGAAACCTTAAGAATTCTAGAAGAAGATGTTGGGAAGATCCTTTCAGACATCAGCCTAGGCAAAGAATTCTTGAAGGAAACGCCCAAAGCAATCACCACCACAACAAAAATAAACAAATGGGATCTGACTAAATTAAAAGCTTCTCCACAGCCAAGGAAACTATCCTTAGAGTAAATAGACAACCTACAGAATGGGAGAAAATATTTGCTCTTTACACTTCCGATAAAAGACTGATAATGAGAATCTATCTAGAACTCAAAAGAATTAACAAGAAAAAATCAAACAACCCCATCAAGAAAAGGACAATGGAAATGAACAGAAACTTTTCCAAAGAAGATAGAATAATGGCCAGCAAACATATAAAAAAATGCTCAACATCTCTAATCATTAGAGAAATGCAAATCAAAACCACAATGAGATACCACTTAACCCCAGTGAGAATGGCCTGTATCAAGAAATCCCAAAACAACAAATGCTGGCGAGGATGTGGAGAGACAACAACACTCTTACACTGCTGGTGGACCTGCAAATTAGTGCAACCTTTGTGAAAAGAATTTGGAAATATCTCAAACAGCTAAAAATAGAAATACCATTGGACCCAGCAATAGCATTATTAGGCATCTACCCAAAAGAGCAAAGACATTCTATAATAAAGACATCTGCATCCAAATGTTTATGGCAGCACAATTCACTATTGCAAGGACATGGAAACAACCCAAGTGCCCATCAATTCATGAGTATATTATTAATATTTGGTATATGTTCATAATGGAATATTACTCAATTATAAGAAACAACAGTGAGCTAGTGCTGCTTATATTATCCTGGATTGAGCTTAAGCTCATTATCCAAAGAGAGGTGACACAAGATCAGAATAATGGGCTCCACATGTACTTGCCATCAAATTGGTACTGACTGATTAACACTATGGTGCTCAAATGGTGGTTGTGTTCACCAAGGACTAGGGAGTTGTAGGGGTAGACCCGCATCTTAGGGATGTGGTGAGCATTGTGGAGGGGAAGGGCATACCTTTAACCCTTGCTAGGGAGAGGCAAAGATATAAAATGCAACCAAAATGTTTGTACTCTCATATTTTCTTGACATAAATAAATAAATAAAAATGAATAAGCCTTAATTAAATTTAAAATCTTCTGAACAACAAAAGAAATAATCAACAGAGTAAATAGAAAACCTACAGAAATGGGAGAAAATATTCACAAACTATACAACCGACAAAGGAATAATATCCAGAATCTACAAAGAACTCAAACAAATCAATAAGAAATAAAACAAACAAACCCATCAAAAAGGGGGCAAAAGACATGAACAGATTTTTTTTTTCAAAAGAGAATAGACAAATGGCCAACAAATATGAAAAAAATGTTCTACATCTCTAATCGTCAGGAAAATGCCTATAAAAACTACAATGATATACCACCTTACCCCTATCAGAATGGCCATTATTAAAATGTCAAAAAATAATAGTTGCTGGCATGAATGCAGAGAGAAGAGATGGTTTATACACTGTAGTGGGACTTCAAATTAGTACAATGCCTATGGAAAACAGCATGGAAATTCCTCAAAGTAATAAATGTATACCTACCATTCTATCCAGCAATCCCACTACTGGGTATCTACATAAAGGAAAAGACGTCATTATATCAAAAAGACACCTGCACTTGAATATTTAATCACAGCACAATACACAATTGCAAAGGTGTGGAATCAACCTATGTGCCCATCAATTCACCAGTAGATACAGAAAATGTGGCACATATATACCATGGAGTACAACTCAGCCCTAAAAAGGAATGAAATAATGTTGTTTGCAGCAACTTGGATGGTACTGTAGATGATTATGGTATGTGAAGAATCTCAGCAATGGGAAACCAAGCACCATATATTATCACTGATAAATGGGATCTAAATGATGGGTACACACAGGCACAAAGAGATGCAGAGGACATTGGAAACCTAGAAAGTAGAAAGGTGGGAGTGGAGATGAGGTATAAAAACTTACCTATTGGGTACAATGAACACCATTTGGTGACAGGCATACCGAAAGTCCTGAAGTAGTTATTATACGAGGTATCCATGTTAAAAAAAAAAAAAACATTTTCCCCCTTAATATTTTGAAATTTAAAAAGTGAAAAAAGTATGGCTATTTATTAACAAAAGTCTTAACTTTCCATGTATTTACCTTTTGAAAATCAAATTGCAGAAAATATTTGCTCTCTACACTTCTGATAAAAGTCTAATAACAAGAATCTATCTAGAACTCAAAAGAATTAACAAGAAAAAATCAAACAACCCCATCAAGAAAAGGACAATGGAAATGAACAGAAACCTTTCCAAAGAAGACAGAATAATCTCCTGCAAACATATTAAAAATGATGAACATCTCTAATCATTAGAGAAATGTAAATCAAAACCACAATGAGATATTACCTAACCCCAGTGAGAATGACCTGTATCAAGAAATCCCCAAACAACAAATGTTGGAGAAGATGTGGAGAGATAGGAACACTCTTACACTGCTGGCGGGACTGCAAATTAGTGCAACCTTTGTGGAAAAGAGTTTGGAAATACCTCAAACAGCTAAAAATAGAAATACCATTGGACCCAGCAATAGCATTATTAGGCATCTACCCAAAAGAGCAAAGACATTCTATTATAAAGACATCTGCACCCAAGTGTTTATGGCAGCACAATTCACTATTGCAAGAATATGGAAACAACCCAAGTGCCCATCAATTCATGAATGAATAATTAAAATTTAGTATATGTTCATAATGGAATATTACTCAATTATAAGAAACGACAGCAAGCTAGCACCGCTTATACTATCCTGGATTAAGCATAAGCCCATTTTCCAAAGTGAGGCGACACAAGATCAGGAAATGGGCTCCACATGTACTCGCCATCAAATTGGTACTGACTAACACTATGGTGCTCAAATGGTGGGGGTGTTCACCAGGGATTCAGGGCTAGGCGGAGTAGACCCCCATCTGAGGGATATGGTGAGCATTGTGGAGGGGAAGGGCATACCTCTAACCTTTGCTAGGGAGAGGCAAAGATATAAAATGTAACCAAATGGTCAAAAAAAAAAACCCAAACAAACAAAATAACATTTATCGGGTGTCAGGCAGGTGGGAGCAGGGAGGAGGGGATGTGTATATACATACATAGTGAGTGGGATGTACATCAACTGGAGGATGGACATGCTAGAAGCTCTTACTCGAGGCGGGAGGGGAGGCAAAGGCAATATATGTAACCTTAACAACATTTGTACCCCTATAATATGATGAAATAAAAAATAAATAATAAAATCATATTAAAGTATACGTATATTCTGTAAACATTCTTTGTGTCAAAGTCTTTTTCTACTGTATAAACTCACACTTTTAATCTTCAATCTTATTATTTTGCCCCGTATTTACTTTCTTACTATTTTACTTATATTTATCTGTTTATCTAAGGTATTTAACATCTTTTTAAGTTGTTTTTTATTGGGAAATAATCATGATAAACAGATCCTGAATTCGTAGAGTTGCATATACTGTACTCTTTCCTAATAAGAAACCACTATAAGTTTCTTGTGAACCTTCCAGAAATATCCCAAACATATATCCATACTTTTGAAACATTTTTGCTTAAATGAACATTATATACTCTTTATACATTTATATGTGTGTATTATCTGTTTTATGTTTTCTTAGTAAATCTTTTATGTGTTTCAATATTAGCATATAAGAACAAGATTCCTATTTTTTTCATAGCTCATATTGCAATTGTACATATTGTAATTGATTTAAGACAGAGTATGACTTAAACATCCTTTATGTTCGTTTCAGGATTTTAATGTGAAGTAATAATGTTGAAATGACAAGTATTTTACATATTTTTGTTTGTTTGTTTGACATTTTGGTTACATTTTATATCTTTGCCTCTCCCTAAGAAGGGTTAGAGGTATGCCCTTCCCCTCCAAAATGCTCGCCATAAGTATTTTACATATTTTAATGTTTTGATCATGTTTTAAAATATATGTGTAGGATAAGCAAATGAAATGACTAAAAATATGTGCATTTAAAAAAATTCTATATTGCCAAATTATACTCCAAATGATTGTTTCCTTTCTTTATTTTTGTTTTGGTTTTCATAGAATATCTACAATGAATTATAATTTTTAAAAGTTTTGTCAATATAAACAAAAACCTGTGCCTCAACTTTTTTTGAATTTTTAAATTTAGAATTTGAGTCTTCTAACACTCCTGCTCATATTTTGTATATTATTTTCTCTATAATTGTATGATATTATATTTTTCCATTTTTATTGTTTTGTGGGCTTTTATTATTAAGATAAAAGAACTCATTATATGCCAATAAAATAAGCCTTTTTGCATGTAGCTGGCTAATACTTTTGTTTGCTTTATTTGCATTTTGATACTGTATATGTTCTATTTTGCCCTAAAGAAAATGTAGTTTCTCCAGTATTTACTAGCTGACTTCTCTGTGCCAGATCCTTATCTGTAAAGTGGGGGTAAGGCTAGCATTATAGAGTCTTCAGAAGGATTCAATAATTTAAATTTTAATTTTAAATTTTATTTATTTATTTTTTTTATTTTGGCATATTATGGGGGTACAGATTTTAAGGTTTCAATAAATGCCCATTCCCCCCCTCCCCCCAAAAGTCTGAGTCTCCATCATGACCATCCCCCAGATGGTGCACATCTCACTCACTATGTATGTATATACCCGCCCCCCTCCCCCCTCCCACCTGCCCAATACCCTATTACTGTAGCACCTATGTGTCTACTTAGGTGCTACTCAGTTAATACCAGTTTGCTGGAGAATATATCTGGTGCTTGTTTTTCCATTCTTGGGATACTTCACTTAGTAGTATGGGTTCCAGCTCTAACCAGGAAAATATAAGGTGTGCTATATCACCATTGTTTCTTAGAGCTGAATAGTACTCCATGGTGTACATATACCACATTTTATTAATCCATTCTTTGATTGATGGGCACTTGGGCTGTTTCCACAGCCTTGCAATTATGAATTGTGCTGCTATAAACATTCGAGTGCAGGTGTCTTTTTTGTAGAGTGTCACTGGATCATTTGGGTAGATGCCCAGCAATGGGATTGCTGGATCAAATGGTAGATTCACTTGGATCGCTTTAAGGTATCTCCATATTGCTTTCCACAGAGGTTGAACTAGTGTGCAGTCCCACCAGCAGTGTAGGAGTGTTCCTCTCTCTCCGCAACCACGCCAGCATTTATTGTTTGGAGATTTTTTGATAAAGGCCATTCTCACTGGGGTTAAGTGATATCTCATTGTGGTTTTGATTTGCATTTCCCTGATGATTAGAGATGTTGAGCATTTCTTCATATGTTTGTTGGCCATTCTTCTGTCTTCTTTAGAAAAATTTCTGTTCAAGTCCTTTGCCCACTTTTTAATGGGGTTATTTGATTTTTTCTTCCTAATTTTCGTGAGTTCTAAGTATATTCTAGTTATCAGTCCCTTATCGGATGCATAGGATGCAAAAATTTTCTCCCATTCTGTAGGCTGTCTGTTTACTTTCATGACTATTTCTTTGGCTGTGCAGAAGCTTTGTAGTTTGATCATGTCCCATTTATTTATTTTTGTTGCTGCTGTGATTGCCTTTGGGGACTTCTTCATAAACTCTTTGCCCAGGCCGATGTCTAGGAGAGTGTTTCCAACTTTTTCCTCTAGAGTTCTAATAGTTTCATATCTTAGGTTTAAGTCTGTTATCCAGCGTGAGTTGGTTTTTGTGAGAGGTGAAAGGTGTGGGTCCTGTTTTAGCCTTCTACAGGTGGCTATCCAGTTTTCCCAGCACCATTTATTGAAGAGGGATTCTTTTCCCCAGCGTATGTTTTTGTCTGCTTTGTCAAAGATGAGATGGCTATATGAGGATGGTTTTATATCAGGATTCTCACATCTGTTCCACTGGTCAATATTCCTGTTTTTGTGCCAAT
Source organism: Microcebus murinus (assembly GCF_040939455.1). Taxonomy (NCBI): domain Eukaryota; kingdom Metazoa; phylum Chordata; class Mammalia; order Primates; family Cheirogaleidae; genus Microcebus; species Microcebus murinus. Next base: position 102,641,505 of record NC_134136.1, read on the forward strand.
ACCATATTGTTTTAATTACTACAGCTTTGTAGTATAGTTTGATATCTGGCATATTAATGCCTCCCATTATGTTTTTGTTGCCTAGAATTGCTCTTGATATTCGGGGTCTTCTTTGGTTCCATATGAAGCGTAAAATTATTTTTTCTATATCTGTGAAGAATGCTGATGGGATTTTAATAGGTATTGCATTGAATCTGTAGATCAGTTTGGGTAGTATAGACATTTTGATGATATTGAGTCTGCCGATCCACGAGCATGGTATGGATTTCCATCTGTTTACATCCTCTGCTATTTCCTTCCTCAGTGTTTCATAGTTCTCCCTGTAGAGGTCTTTTACCTCTTTGGTTAAATATATTCCTAGGTACTTTAATTTCTTTGTTGCTATTGTGAAGGGAATTGAGTCTTTGATTTGGTTCTCAATTAGATTGTTGTTGGCGTATATGAATGCCTCTGATTTCTGTGTATTAATTTTGTATCCTGAGACTTTACTAAATTCATTGATCAGTTCCAGGAGTTTCTTGGTTGAATCCTTGGGGTTTTCTAGATACAATATCATATCATCAGCAAACAGTGAAAGTTTGATCTCTTCTGCCCCTATTTGGATACCTTTGATTCCATTTTCTTGTCTGATTGCTGTAGCCAAGACTTCCAGCACTATGTTGAACAGAAGTGGAGATAGTGGGCAGCCTTGTCTGGTTCCAGTTCTAAGTGGGAATGATTTCAATCTTTCCCCATTCAGTATGATGTTGGCTATGGGTCTGTCATATATGGCTTGTATCATTTTTAGGTATGTCCCTTCTATGCCTATTTTCTTAAGTGTTCGTATCATGAAAGGGTGTTGAATTTTGTCAAAAGCTTTTTCTGCATCTATTGAAAGGATCATGTGGTCTTTGTTTTTGCTTCTGTTTATGTGGTGAATTGCATTTATAGATTTACGTATGTTGAACCATCCCTGCATCCCTGGGATGAAGCCCACTTGGTCGTGGTGGATTATTTTTTTGATAAGTGTCTGTATTCGGTTAGCTAAGATTTTGTTGAAAATTTTTGCATCTATATTCATTAGGGATATTGGTCTGTAGTTTTCTTTTTTTGTTGCATCCTTTCCTGGTTTTGGTATCAGAGTAATATTCGCTTCATAAAAGGTGTCGGGGAGGTTTCCGTTCTTCTCGATGTTGTGGAATAGTTTCTGCAAGATAGGTACTAGTTCTTCTTTGTAAGTATGGTAAAATTCAGGTGTGAAGCCATCTGGACCGGGACTTTTCTTTTTAGGGAGATTTTTAATTGCTGTTTCTATTTCAGCTGTTGAGATTGGTCTGTTCAGGGAATCTATTTCTTCCTGGTTGAGCCTAGGGAGGCTGTGTGTTTCTAGAAATTTGTCCATTTCCTCCACATTTTCCAGTTTGTGTGCATAAAGATTTTTGTAGTATTCATAAATTGTATCTTGTATCTCTTTGGGATCAGTTGTGATATCTCCTTTTTTATTCCTGATGGAGCTTATTAGAGATTTCTCTTTTCTGCTTTTCGTTAGCTTAGCCAACGGCGTGTCAATCTTGTTTATTTTTTCAAAGAACCAACTTTTTGTTTTATTAATCTCCTGAATAGCTTTCCTGTTTTCAATTTCTTTTAGTTCTGATTTGATCTTGTTGATTTCACTTCTTCTGCTGGGTTTGGGGTTGGTCTGTTCTTCTTTTTCCAGCTCTTTGAGTCGTTTCATTAGATTGTCTATTTGTGATCTTCTTGCCATTTGGTTATAAGCATTTATGGAGATAAACTTTCCTCTCAGAACTGCTTTAGCTGTGTCCCAGAGGAGTTGATAACTTGTCTCTCCATTGTCGTTTTCTTCATAGAAGTTTTTTATTTCCGTCTTGATTTCTTCATTTACGAAGTAATCATTTAGTAGGAGGTTGTTTAATTTCCACGTTTTTGTGTAGAAATGTGAGTTTCTGTTAGGGTTGATTTCTAGTTTTATTCCACTGTGATCTGAGAAGGTACATGGTATGATTTCTATTTTTTTAAATTTCTTGAGATTTTCTTTGTGTCCTAGGATATGGTCAATCTTAGAGAATGTCCCGTGAGCTGATGAGAAGAACGTATATTCAGTGGATTTTGGGTAGAATGTTCTGTAGATGTCTGTCAGACCCAATTGTTCTAGAGTTTTGTTTAAGTCCATTATTTCTTTATTAATTTTCTGTTTGGAGGATCTGTCTCGTGCCGTCAGTGGGGTGTTGAAATCCCCGGCGATTATGGAGTTGCTATTAATCCATTTTCTTAGCTCCAGTAAGGTTTGCTTTATGAATCTGGGTGCACCTAAGTTGGGTGCATATATATTTAAAATTGTTATCTCTTCTTGTTGGACTGTGCCCTTCACCATTATATAATGACCCTCTTTGTCTTTTACTACTTTTGTTGGTTTAAAAACTAAATCGTCTGAAATTAGAACTGCCACACCAGCCTTCTTTTGGCTTCTATTTGCTTGGAATATTGATCTCCACCCTTTTATTTTTAGTCTATGTGCATCCTTGCAGGTTAAATGTGTTTCCTGAAGACAGCATATACTTGGCCTGCATTTTCTTATCCATTCAGCCAGCCTATGTCTCTTGAGTGGAGAGTTTAAGCCATTCACATTTATTGAGAGAACTGATAGGTAAGGTAGATTACTGATCATTCTGTTGGGTTGGATGTTGTTGCTATGATTTGTGTCTTGAGCCATTGTAATATCTGGCCTTTAATATCTTTGGGTTTTGGTTGTTTTTATATCCGTGGATTATTATTATGATGTTCCATGCATAACGCTGTTTTAAGTACTTCTTGTAGGGCTGGTCTTGTCTTGGTGAATTTTCTGAGCTTTTGCTTGTCTGCAAATGTTTTTATTTCTCCTTCATATATGAAGCTTAGTTTTGCAGGGAATAATATTCTAGGCTGGGCATTGTTTTGTTTCAAAAGAGTGAGAATGGGGCCCCAGTCTCTCCTTGCTTGTAAAGTCTCATTAGAGAAGTCTGATGTTATTCGAATTGGCTTTCCCTTGTATGTCACTTGCTTCTTTTGTCTTACAGCTCTTAGAAGGGCCTCTTTAGTTGATACTTTGGTCAGTCTGATGACTGCATGGCGTGACGTCTTCCTGTTTGCATTGAATCTCCCAGGGGTCCTCTGGGCTTCTTGAACTTGTATATCGAGATTTTGAGCAAGGCCTGGGAAATTTTCCTCTATTATATCTTCAAAAAGCTTGTCCAGCCCTTGAGTGTTGTCTTCCTCCCCTTCGGCTAAACCTATGACCCTCACGTTAGGTTTTTTCACATAATCCCACAGCTCTTGTAGACTTTGGTCTTTTCTCTTGTTTCTCTGCTGTATTTCTGTGACTGATTTATTTAATTGGAAGGTGTTATCTTCAAGCTCTGAGATTCTTTCTTCTGCTTGATCTACCCTGTTCTTGAGACTTTCCACAGTATTTTGTAGTTCTCTGAGTTGATTCTTCATCTCCAGGACTTCGGTTAAAGTTTTCTTCACTGTGTCAATCTCTTTGTTGAACCTTTGTTCCATTTCTTGGAGGTTTTTTGTGTTTTCTTGGTGTTGGTTATTGAGTTGTTGTTGCAGCTGGGTGAGTGTTCTTATGATCCACATACGAAATTCCTTTTCTGTCATATTGGTTGCCTGATTTTGGTCGGTGTCCATTTCTAGGGGGCTGGTGCTCCTCCTTGGGGGTGTGTTTTCCGTTTGGTTCTTCATATTTCCTGAATTCTTTCGCTGATTTCTTCCCATGTCGATCAGTTGTTGTTTCTTTCCTTAGGTTATTGTTTGGGTATTCACACACCTTGTTTAGTTTCTGAGGCGTTAGGTGGTGCCTGTGGGTGAAATTGGACCACTCCCTGTATATTGAGTCAGTGGGTGCCGTGGAAAGGCTGTGCAAGATGCCGTCCCTGTCAGTAGGTGGCGTTTGCTTGGAGGAACAGGCTATGGTGTTGATTTTGAGTCCTGTTGTCAGCTCTCATTCTGGGCGGAGCTGGGTTGGGTAAGCCTGCCCTCAGGCCGTTAGCAGGGGTCAAAGTTCTGTTCTCTGCTGTCAGGGCGGGGCTGGAATGGTCCCGCTCAGCCAGAAAGTCTGGGTGTGGGGGTGTGGCTGTCTGAGACCCACAGTCTGCAGCAGGCCTCGCTTCTTTCCACCCTCCCCAACTCCTCAGCTACTCCTGAGCCTCTGCCAGCAGGCCAGACCACAAGCCACCAGGCCTCCCCGGACTGTGATGCCGGCGGGGAGGTTCCCTGCACAGGAACGCCACCTGGGTTGGACGCACGGCCTCCTCCTGGGACGCCGTTCCGCCCGATCCGCCCCTGGAGGCACACAGACCTCTAGGACACCGATCCGCCCCTGGAGGCACACAGACCTCAGTAGGCTGTTCACGTATAATCCTTCTGTGCCCCGGGCAATGCTAGCCCTCGGTGCAGGGGATCTGGTCTGCAGGTCCGACCTCTGGGTCCCAGAGTTCAAACTGTATTCCCACCAGGGAGAGGGTTTCCGGTCCTAATTCACCCACAGGGAGCCCAAGCTGGGTCTATGTCTCTCAGCCTCTGAGTTGGCACCGTTTTCCTGGGAACACGGTGCCAGCAGCACCTGGGAGGGCGGGCGGGGTCCCAAACGGGAAGGTCCCGTTCCCTGGAGGTGCCTCCGGCTGGTGGCTGTATTGTCTCTCTGGGCAGCCACGGGTAGGGTCGGCGGAGGGGAGGAGGAGGCAATATGGCGCCTGCCGCTTGGCTCGGGTCTGTGCACACGGAGGTGCCCGGAGGAAGTTGGGAACCTGGTGCCACGTCTGCTACAGGCTCACCACTGGCTGGTGGCGGCGGTCTCTGGGCTGGTGTCCGCAGGTCTCTCCACCCGCTGGGGAGCCCACCAGCAGTCCCGAATGCAGGGGAGGGGAAACAGCAGATCCACCTACCCTTGCCGCTGGTCTCCGGGCTGCTCCGGTGGTCTCAGCCTCCAGTTCTCCTCCGCAGCCTCCTCCCGTGGAGTCTCCCGGGGTCTCAGGTACCCCTCCTTCCGGCCCTTGTCCGCTGTATGCTCGTCTTCTTGCTTCTTTCCTCTAGTTTCTGCTAGAATCGGTCTTTTCTGCAGAGACCCTCTGTCTGGCGGTGTTATTCGTCCGCCATCTTGCTCCGCCCCTCTAATTTTAAATTTTAAATGAACACCTAACACATAACAAACAATTTCCAATTACTAGCTATCATTACCACCATCATCATCATCACCATGGCCATTTTATTTGTTTAGTCAGATTTGCCAATATTTTTAAAGCTTCTAACTTTTTGCTTTCCTTATAAAGTTCTTGCTCAATCTAAAATTATTAAATATTTTTAAAAATATCTTCTATTTTCTGTCTACTTGTTCTCAAACATTGTTTTGTAACATTTACTTCATCTGAAATGTCATATTTAATACATGCTAAAATTTCACGTTTTGAAAATCTTCTGATCTCACTATTTTGTTTCTTTGATCTGCTGTGCTTTCTTTTACTAGTGAAAATGTAGTTTAATAGCTACATTCTATTTAGCATTCTTGTTTTCTCTTTCACATAGAATTTAAATATACTACAAATAATTATGTTGATTATTTTATAGGGGTCATCTTAAATTTTCAGATTAACTTGGGGAGGAAAGATATATTTACATGATTTAGTCTTAAGCTAAGAGCAATCCTAGGCTTCTAATGGTCTTACTTTAATTGAACTTTAAAGTTTTTCATATAAATCTTAAACATTTCTTAACTTTAAGTTGCTTTTTTTCTTATAAGTGAGATTGCTTCATTTATTTGCATTTTTAATTGGATGCTGTTCAAATCTAAGATTTTGATAGCTATTCAAGGATCAGCAAACTAAGACTTTCAGGTCATATTCAGCCCTCTTACTATTTTTGTAACTAAGGTTTTATTGGAAAACATTCATGCTAATTTGTTTATGTTTTATCCACGACTGCTTTCATGCTACAGAAGAAGAGTTCAGTGCTGAAACAAGGACTGTATAGGCCAATAAGCCAAAAATATTTATTATTTGGTTCTTTATAGAAAAAGTTTGCTGGTCCCTTCCTTCTTTAATTTTTTCATAATTTTATAATTCTAGTTATTGTTTGTTCATCCCCTCTCAAATAACCAGTTTTCATTTGTTTATTATATCTATTTCTTTAAAGGTCTATAAATATTAATTTATGTTGCTCCCTTTTTCTGTTTCCTCCATTTTCTTTCCTTATATTTATTTAATTGCTCTCTTGATAACTTTTAAATTGAGAGTTTAATTCATTTGTTTTCATTCTTGTTTGTAGTATTACTTTCTGCTGAAAGAGAAAATAATCATAAATGTGGCTTAAACAATGAGGACATTTATTACCTTTCATAACAAGTCCAGAGGCAGAGTGATTCCACTGCTGGTTCAGCAGCTCAATGATATCATCAAGGGCCACCTTGTGTTTTCTATCTTTCTATTCTATCATTCTCACCATATCAGAGTTACCACCACTCATGTTTTTTAGGTAGCTACAGCAGTTCTCAGTTCCACATGCAAATTTAACTATATCGAACAAAGCATTTGCTATTTTAAGACTAACATGAGGAAAGCAATTTCTGCAAGCGAGTAATTAGGGGGTAGGGAGCTGTTGGTTAGGGAACTAACAATATCTGCCACACATTTTGAGACTTAAAATATTTTAAGTTATTAGAACATTGAACATTGCTTTAGCCATATCCTATTGATAGTGACATATAGTGCTTGCTTATGACTATTTGTTGGATATTTATGACTTCTAATTTTTGTTTCCTTATTTACAGAACCACAAATGGTTAAAAAACATGTATATGTGTGTTTGCTTAAGTCATAGTGTTTTTGTCTTATTGTTAATTGTTTTATTACATTATGAAAAGAGAATATGGTATGCTTATTTTTAATATTTGGAAAATTATTAGAGATTCTTATTGATATGTGTGAACAAATATACAGTCAATTTTGTAAAATTATCAAGTAGACATTTCAAATGAAGATATGGTCTCTGATTTTAGGGTAAGGGTTTTGGTATACATCTATTAGGGTCATTAAAATTTGTATTTATTTGGTTGGACAGGAATTGATAGATGCTAGTTAAAGGTGCTCAGTGATGTTTCATTCTTTTGTTTCCTTCTATTCTTTCTGACCCAAATTTAACCTTTTTAAAATGAATTTTATTTACTTTTTTTTGCATCCCACCAGTATATGTTTCTCTTCTATTCTCTTTTTTCTTCTTTGAAATCTTATATCAGATCTCTTAACCCTTGTTTCAGAAAAGCCAAATTTTCTCTAATATCTTTGATTTAATACAGATGTAAAAAAATTTAAAGTGTGTAATTTTTTCTAAAATTGTTTTTGTCTATTATTTTTAATGTTTTGAACTTCTTGTTTATTTGCCATCCTTTTGCATATGTCCTATACTGGTTATAATTTATCTTTGAATAGGTGAATGTCTTTTGGATTAACATTTCAAGCAGATTTCAATTATATGGAACATAAATGCCTCTAGTTACTTTAAGAACAGATTTAAAGGAAACTGGAAGATCTGAAGGAATGGGCTGACAGACATTATTCCATAATAAGCAACATAAAATTGACCCACCAGAGGAGCTGTTACTTCTTCTTTTATGTTGACTTCAAAAATACAGCACCATAGCTTCAAAACATTGATCATTAAGTCATTCTAGTTCTTGGTTCTAGAGCCATGCCATCCTATAAGATGCATACCAGCACAAAATAGATGTCCCACATTCTGCCTCTTGACACCCTGGATGCTAGGAACTAACATTGAATGTTGCGGGGGAGTGTGAGGGAACATGACCTAGCTTGACAGCAGAAAAAATAGAAACAACACTTCCTCATTCCAAAATTCACATGAATGCATCTAATTGGCAGAATGTACATAAGTTTCAGGTCTCTAGCTACAAGGGAGCTAGAAAATAGGGCTTTTAGCTTTCCAAACTCTGAAGTACAGAAGAACAAACAACAGTGAGATTGAAGTAGTATTGAGTGCCAATTAAACATACCTACTATAACCAAGCTTTCATTAAATACAGTGAAGGAGAATGACCCAGGGGTTGAGTTGAAGAAATAAGCATCTTAGATTTAGATCAACAAAATTAAGACTCTTTCTTCCTGACACTCAATGGTGAAAATATTGTGGGCATAGGACTTCTAAAAAGATAATTTTTCAACCATGTGTTTTCTTAATATCTAGAATAGCCACAAAGGAATGATTAAATAAGCCATACCTGATCTTAAAAGCATAACATAACACCACATATACTCACTATTAAATTGGAACTAACCGATCAGCACTCATGGGCAAAGATGGAAGTAAAACTCAAAGGAATCATGTAGGTGGGATGGAGGGAGAGGGGATGGGTGAAATCGACCTAACAGGTAAAATGTACGCTACCTAAGTGATAGGTGCACTTAGAACTTTGACTCAATCAGTACAAAAGCAATCCGTGTAACCCAAACATTTGTACCCCCGTAATATTTTGAAATAAAAATGTATAACCTATCCATGTTTATTTTTTGTTATGTGAGCAAGGATATCCAGCAAAGAAATTAGAATAAAACATATGAAGGCACGGTTGATAAGATGGACATTTAATAGGGCTGCTCTGGATAGAGATTTTAGCTTAGTTCAGAAGATGTGCAGAAACTGATTTCCCTCAACACTGCAAGTAAGTGTTAAAGTCTCCCATGCTAGTCAATTACAGTGTTCATTCTCCAACTGTTTTCAGCCTGTGGGCAGTGAAGGTGGAATTAAAGAGCAATCACCTTATAAAAAAAGCTTCATGTAGTTTACAACTCTTATTTATATCATCTTCTTAAATGCTGAAATGCTTCATTCAATATAATATAGCATAGACTATTTTTATAAGTCTTGCTTATAAAACTGCAATCACTGTGCAATTAAAATACCACTGCAATTAAAGTGTGTGTAATGGAACATTCAGAAATGTACACATGACTTTCCTTTATAACTACCAAGGGAAACATTTTATATTCAAGTCTTCCAACTTATAAGATTCATTCGGCTAACAAGGGAACTTCGTTATTCACACAATAACTTTATACACATGCATACACACACACATCTACTGTGGAGTGTTACATGTTTATAAACATCCAAATGAAAATTTCAGAAGTTTATGTTTTCAAAATTTCAATTGCTATATGAAGATAAGATTCATTTGGTGTTGTTTTTAGATGGTTCTTATATACATATATATATTTTTTAAATGAGAACAGAAAGTGAATAACATCATTGCACCAGACCTTACAGTAATTGCTTTATGTAACTCATCTTAATTGAGTTCCAAAACAGGTTGGCAAGGTTGTTCTTTTCTTTCAGTTTCAAAGCAGAGAAGACCTTAGGCTCAAAGAGGCAAAGTCACTTGCAGCTAAAAAGTTTTAGGGCTGGAATGCAAACCTAGGTCTGTATACTAGCAAAACCCTTGTTCAAATATGAATTCCATTCATCCTGCATTATTTCTACTATAAATATATACAGTTAATGTATTTGCAAATATTTTTGTATATTAGGCAGACTGTGTGAAAAATTCCCCCTGCATTTTGGTTTATTTTATTTTATTTATTTCAAAATATTATGGGGGTACAAATGTTCAGGTTACATATATCCTCATGCATTTTGAATGCACTTTACTAAAATATAGACAGATCCTTACAGATAACCTAGCTTCAAATCCTTATTTCAAAAGAAAGGTTATGGAGATCCAGTAAATTGAGGTGATTATCTCAAGTTCTCAACAAATCAAAAGACAGACAGAGTCAAGTTTGGAAACCTAGAACATCTAACAACCAACTCGCTGCTTACTGATTACAACTTATCGTGAACCTTTCGTTTAAAAACTGCTTAAGTATTGTAGACTCCAAATATTAATCTTGAATATTTCAGAGTATTAGTTCAAACAATTTCGATTGAGCAACTGCTTACATACCACTTTAAGCACTGAGGACACAAATATTACTGGGCATTCCTATCTTGATCTTCCAAATGATCTCATTTTTCATTTATATAATAATAGAACCTACCTCATAGGTTGTTGTTAGGATTAAATGAAATTATTTGTGTAAAATACTTAGAACAATCCATGACACATAGTTAATTGTTAGGTATTATTATTGCTAATATCACCAATCTGTTCCTCAAACTCTCTCCATCCACTGTGTATATGCACTGCCTATCTCCCCTGTAGAGGCGCAGTTCCATTTTGTAAAGCTGCTTACAAATAAAAAAGAACTGCAATAGAGACGCTAAGAAAATGGTATACAGCATTTGATTAAAAAAGGATCAAATTTAGATTTTTCAAAACAGCTTTTCTCTTTGATTCTTTTAAACGGCTGTAGTTTAAACCCCAAGGTGACTTCCCTGATTGCCACTCCCTTGTATTTTATGACCTTTATAATCCCTTCCTCTTGAGTGTGTACTGGATCTGTGACTTGTTCTAGACATAAAATATGGCAGAGGTGAAGAGATTTTGCAGATGAAATTAAGATCCAAAATTAATCCACAGTGAAATTATTGTAAAACGGATTATCCAGGGTGGGTCCAACTTAATCAGATAAATCCCTTCAAAAGGGGACTAGGTCCTCCCTGAACTAGCTTGATGAAGTAAACAGTCATGTTGACAAAGCCCATATGGCAGGAACTGTGGGAAGTCTCTGGAACCTGAAAGCAGCCTCCAGTTGACAGAGAGTTAAAAGCCCGGGCCCTAAGTCGTACAAGAACAGAGAAATTAATTCTTCCAACAAACTGAATGAGTTTAAATGCAGATTCTTCCCCAGTGAGGTCTCCAGACATGAATATAGCCCAAACACCATCTGGATTGAGCCTTGTCAGATCCAGACCAGAGACCTGACCCACAGAAACTGTGAGATAATTAATATATGTTACATTAAACTTTTAGGTTGGTGATAATTTGTTATAGAGCATAGAAACTAACATGGGGTTATGCTTTATTTTGTTCCTCCTCTATAACATAATGGTGTTGCTGACTAGAACGAAAGAATAAGGTTCGTTAATACAGGCAGGAGGGAAAAAGTGGCTTTTTGGTTTATATGTCAGGGAATAAAACTAAGGAAAAAACAATTCTTCTATTCAGGCAGTAATTGCCTTGTAATTAACTTAAAAACACAGAGCAAGTTACCTCTGGCCAAAGATTTCTCCATCTTTAGTAGCCAATTTTTTACCCTGAAATGGCCACTCTTATCTGTTCCTGTGGTTGAACACAATGAAGGAACTGTTTCACTTGCTATTATCCTAATGATAACACAGAATTGCCCACATGCTTTCATATAAAAGGTCAAATTTGAGTGTCATAACAATTTTGTGAGGCAAGAACAAAAGAAATGTGAGATTCTCAAATTCAGGGGGCATAGTTGTGAACTCAGTGATTATCCATGGGTTGAAAGCATCAAAAGCCCTCAGGAAGTGCTTAAATAAATCAAGATTATTTTTGTCAGATAAACAAATTGTTATTCTGAGAGAATAAATGACTTACACTGCAAAGCCTGTACACAGAGGTGCAAGAATTAAAACTCAGGCCATCTGCAGCAGAGGCCAAGAGTTATTTTCTGTGATAGCATTTTACCTCTGAAAAGAAAACACATTTAGCTATTAACAGCCATTAACCTTTTTGCTCAAATTTACATCTTCCCTTAGCAGAGAACCTTGAAGGAAGAGGGGCAAGGAGAAATGATAGGAAATATCATGGTTATGGAGTGCTGTCCATCCTCTGGAATGCCTGGAATATCTAAGAAACAGCAGGACAACCGTGGATACCTCTGGGTAGATGTGCCTTCTGACAAAGGGAAGATGAGCTGCTCAACAAAATGTTAAGAGTTTATAGGAAAATTGCCTATTTACTACTTTTCCTAGCATGGCCTTTGAAAATGCAAAGCAATAATTGTCTTTTTGAAAATTGATTTCCAAAAGTTTTGAAAATTAATTTTGCTTACCATCCCTTTATCATATTCTGATGCTTCATCACTTAAGTACATCTTTCAGTGAGAGTGCTTTGGAAACTATACCATTAGATTTTGAAGAAAATAGCAACTGAAGCTGAATATCAGTAGTAGCTTCATGCTGTCATGAATATGAGGCCATCTTTGTTAGGCAACCTTAAGGCTTTTTGTTCTTGTTCAGTGTAAATATAACATTTTATAGTCTTTTCTATGCACAAAGGCAGTGGCCATTGAAGAGAAGCCAAGATTCCCTGAGTCAGGAGTTTAGTGGTGTTGATGCTTATCAGGCAAAGACCACCAGGAAACATACATAGATTTATTACTTGATACAACAAGGAAGTCTGTACAATATGGCAGCATGTCAACAAGAGGGTGTTAGGAGGGCCTTATTATAGGATTTGGGCTTGTGGTGCTTTGGCAAATTTTCATGGAAGTAGACATTTGGTCTGGATTAGGTGCTGTCAGAAAGTAGTTGCAATTTGGTGACCAGATATCTTAATAATTTTTGTCCAAGTGATATGAGAAATGAAGTAGGGCTGTAATGGGCAAAGAAGCAGCAGCCAATTTTCTAAGGTGAGAGACTGGCAAGTTTGGACAATATTTTGGTTTACACAGGGTTCTTGTTTCTCTCTGAGCTCAGACATGATTATGGAGTGGCTGTTTTTAGTCTCACTCCATCATGGACACAGACTGACCTTGTCTAATGTTGGTCTTCTGTGAATTTGTGTTTATGCTCATCAAAAGAAGACCATATCCAGATTTCAGATGACAACAGTCAGGGATGTTTTATTCTTTCCCAATGGGCATCCAAGTTGTTAATGGAAAGCCACCTATCCCTAATTCTCAGAATCTGGTTCAAGTGAGGCTGACTCTGTCCCTCTCGATAAGGATGGGCTCTTAGGTCTGATTGATGAAACTTCTGTATCTCTCAGTCCACAGTGATTGGTTAAAAGATAAGTACTTGACCCAAGGTGGGCCAAGGACAGCCAACATCCACAGAACTTGTACTGAAGCTACCTGGAAACACGTGTACTGTTTAACGATGCAATTTAGGCATAGAGGTTATAAAAGGTTAAAATATTTGCCACCTCCACACCAAGAGTTACAAGTCCCTAGCCTAAAGCAACAGATCTTCCTGCTAAACATGAAACTATACTTTCTTAAACTGTCCATTTTCCTTGGGAAATTTGAACTAGAGTATGTACTTTCCCAGAATTGCTTATCCATACAACATCTACCTCAGAAATTCAACAATTGTCCATTTGCTTTGACCCATATATCACATTTTTTTTTCTTTTCTTAGTCTCCTTCTCCTAACCACCTGAGTGCCTATAACACATAAAACCTCAGCTAACTGCTAGAAGGTATGGCAATCTCATTTCAGACTGATTGTCCTACCACATGCCAATAAAAGCTTTCTTGTTGTTCCTGCACCTTGGAGATCTTATTTCAGGGTATTTCAAGATGCTGGTGGTCATTTTTATCTCTTTATGGGAAGAGTTTTCTTAAGAATTAAATGAAGAGAAAAGCAGAAGCAAAACATGGAGAAAGAACATGTTATGAGAATGTTATTTGATCTTGTGAATATTTTCTCTACTTGAAGTCAGAAGCACCTCCGAAATTCTTAGTTCCATGAACTTATAAATTATCTTTTTTAAAAAGTAATTTGCATTGAGTTTCTGTTACACCCAACATAAACATACTTCTCTGATGCCCTCACACAAACATTTTCAGGAATATGTGAAGTATCTCAAATAAAACCAGACTTATATGAGGAGACTTTAATTAGAAAGAAAGATGATTACAAAAGGGAAAACACTTTAATTTCACAAATATGCAACTCAAAATCTAATACAAAAAGTATTTCTTCCATAGTGTAAAGGAAAAGGAATCCGAGATAAGATAATCTTTTAAGAGGAAGTTAGGCAGGCAGGAGGACGTGCCTAGTGGATCCTTCCTGGAAAAGTGTCTTGCTGTGGTCAGCTGATTCCCAGGATAAGCTGATAAGGTGGGCACATTCCACTTTTTAGTATTTTCTAAGGTTTCGGGACATTCAGAGCTCAGGGGCTTGTAGGGAGGAGGGTAGTCTAACTAAAATATGGTCAAGACAAAGTGGAGGGTAAAAGATGGGCAATTGTGAACAGCTGGTCAAGTGCATATGAGAGTTTTGGCTGCTGAGGATTCACGAGTGTCTTGGTGAAAAAGATAATGGTGATTTCTTTATTTCTCTCTCTTTGTTTTAATGAGTACACCATGAGCTTTAATTGTAGTTATTATTGTTTTAGGTCAGTGATTCTGTTTTTTTTTTCCAGCATATTATGGTATACAAATGTTTAGGTTGCATATATTACCATATATTACCCCACCCGAGTCAGAGCTTCAAGTGTGTCCATCCCCCAAATGGCACACACTGCACCCATTAGGTATGAATATACCCATTTCCTCCTCCTTTCTCCCCCCAGCTTTGTTACTTTTTGCTGCCAATTAAGACATTTAGTATTTAGTCTCCAATTCCTTAAATTTAATGGATGCAGGTGCTCCAGTGAAATAATATCTTATTTAGGGTGGTATCCTTACCTTTAAGGTGATGTAAAATTGTTTAAATCCTGATTCTGTGAATAGTGGGAAACAGTCATCAGCAAAAATCTATGAGGCTTTTAATGGGGAGAGAAGGCAAGGAAAGTTTATTGTTTCTGATTCAGTCTATTCTGCAGCCTGTTTCTCCACCACTATCTGACTCCCCATTGATAATCTGAGCTCCAGAGATTCAGGCCTGCCATAAAGGGGAGAAGAAAATGCCCTACAACTTTCCCCATGAAATTCTCTAATACCCCTGTTTCTGCAACCTCAACCCATTTATGTGTTGAAGTTGGCAAGCAAGCAGTGTTGCAAGGCTGGTGTTTGTATACCTTTTTTTACAGGTTCTACTTCAGAATAGGAAATTATTGGTACTTATTTTTTTGTGGCCTTAGACACAAATGAGATTAAAATAGCTCTATTTAACATTCTGTTTTTACATTCCTCATATTATGAATGGATTATTCATAAAGATGTCAAAATAGTTAGGTAAATATAAACTGTAAAAATTGTAATTCAATTATCAGATACAATGTTATTCAAATTACACAGCTAAGGAATATGTACAGAGTACTGTAATAAGAAGAGGAGAGAGTAATGGGAAAGGTTACAAAGAAAAACGTTAGTTGGCACTTCATTTTTAACATGCCAATCATCGTTTATTAAAATACACTTTTATATTACTAATTCTCAAATCTACAACATTCATATTAAGGATGATTTTGTTGAACTGCACATCAGGGAGAGTTACTCATGTTGATAACAACGTAACTTTCTTTCAGATCTACACCCACTGCAAGAATGCTTTTAGGTTGTGTTATTATTCTCATCTACCAACTGAGAGCTATCTTAATAGGTAAATTAATGAGAGATTTGTCAAGATTTTCTTTATTTCACTCATAAATGGTGACCAGAATTTCTGAATTGTAACAGGGCAAGAAAACATTTAGTTTCTTAATAGTAAGTAGAAAGAGATATGGCTTAAATTAACTCAAAGATAAGTGTGGATTTTTTAAAAATTGAAACACTATTATTTAGTGTCAAGTAGTGCTAAATAAAAATCTGCAAAAATACGTTTAACAAATATTCAAAATTATACCAGTAGAAATATAAATTGTTGTATTAGGTATTAGAGTCACTAAAATATTTTTATTTCAATAGGATATCCCTTAAACATTTTCATTTAGACTAGGAATATGTTACTATTGTCCAAATAATAGAGAATTAATGTGTGACCACACTGTCATTCCACAAATTAGGCTAAAATTTAAGGCAGGTCTTTACTAGTGGATGGATTCTTTATTTTAGGGTTTTCCCCCTAGGAAGCAGAAAAATTAGAGCTTAATTAGTAGACTCTAGACCAAACTGTGCACATTTAATATTATATATTTCACAATTATTTCACATATATTTTAACATGTTGTAATTAATTAAAATTATAGAATTGTGTATGTGAATAACAATTAAGATATTGAGGTAAATTTTTTTTCTGTATTTTTGTGGCTATCTCTGTTCCATAAAGCTGCAAAGTAAATTAGAAATGGCTGCAATATATATTAGCTCCATATCTCTTAACAGACAGATTTAAAGACTTATGCAGGGTAAAAGTGGAGAGTACATGGGACAATCCACTTAGACTGCCCTCAGTGCATCATCAATAACTCATTCTAGAGTTTTCATGCTACTTAGGCAACACTATTACTTAAAAAATGGAAATGTAGAGCACTGTACTAGGTTCTATAGAGATATATACCTGCTCTCAAAAATCTAATGATCATTTAAGGCAGGCAGCATACATAGTGAACAGGTATAATCCAAATGTATTAGCAAGCTAATGAGAACAAACCACTGATGAACTTATATTATTGAAAATGTTATTCATGGCCCTTGGACCATAACTATGAAGTCAAGCAAATATCACACTTTTGTATCTCTGTTTTTGACTAATCTATCATAAAATTAACCACCCAAACCAAATAAAAACAAACATATAAAGAAAAAAGAAAGCCCACTAGCTTTTAACAGACAAATCTGGTGGTAAAAATCTTAGTTAGTGGGTCAACAAGTAGGATAATTTTTTATTTTGCTGATCCTCAATTTCCTTCTTTGAAAGTTGGAGAAGTTATTCATCTTCTAAAATAGAATTATGCAAAGATCTTTGCCTGACATAATATAAGTATTCTATAAATGTAGTTCTTATTACAATGCGTATAGTAACATTTACTGACAAATATATAAGTGGAAAAATGATGGTATACATGAAGGTGCAAAACAACTTTTTCTTTAAAACCAACTGAAGAGAATATAAATAAGATATAATAAGAGAGTATGTAATCAGCTCTAAATCAAGGACAGAGGTAAAAACTTAAATTCTAAGCTTAGAGAATGTAATTTAACAATTTGGATTGTATTGGCAATAAAATTCTAGGCTCCACTTCTAGAAATAAAGATATATATAAAAGTGAATAAGTAAGTATACATCAAAGAAGAACACTAATATATCCAAATCTAAAAAAATATGTTTTAAGCATGGAGATACCTCCTTATAGAATCTAGGCAGACTGTGTCCCCGTAGAACCTAGTGCAATAAAAAATATATAATGTGTGAAATGATTTGAAGAGAAAAATCTAAGCCTGTACTAGAAGTATAACCAGCCCATAAAATGTTTTTTCTGTCCATCTATTTTCAGCCCTTCAGCTCATGCTCAAAGAAGAAAATTCATACAATGTCCAGGTAGACAGTGAGGAAAGTCAAACTGAAAACAAAAACACAATTTTGGTGCCAGGGTAAAATCCAAAGAAATTTCCCTCATCTAGCATTTTAAAATATCTGTATACATGTATTTTTCAATGAAATATTATTCATATGCTGATTCAATGATAATAGGGGAAATAAATCAAACTGGAAACTATTTAAAATTATAAAAGGAGGAGAAGAGAGGAGGAGCAAGAAAAAGGAGAAAGAGGAAAAAAGAGGAGGAAGAGGAGAAACAGGAGGAGGAGAGAGAGAAGGAAGAGAAAAGGAAGAAAGGAAAAGGGGAGGGAAGGAAGGAAGGAAGGAAGGAAGGAAGGAAGGAAGGAAGGAAGGAAGGAAGGCAGGCAGGCAGGCAGGCAGGCAGACAGGCTGGCCCTATAGAAATTAAGGATGCCAAGGACAGAATAATTATACTGAGATGTGCTAATGCAGCAGGCATGCCTAAGTGTAAACTTGCTGTGATAGGCAAAAGCTCACATACTCACTGTTTTCAAGGGGTGAATTTCTTATCAGTCTATTATTATGTTAACAAAAAAGCAGGGATCACTAGGGACATCTTTTCTGATCGGTTTCACATCAGAGGCTCCTTCTTGCTGCGAGAAAGCTGAACTGGATGAGGACTACAAGATTCTGTTATTCTTTGACAATTGTTCTGCTCATCTTCCAGATGAAATTCTCATCTAAAATAATGTTTATGCCATGTACTTTTCCTAATACACGATCTCATTAATTCAGCCAAGGGACTAGATATCCTTAGATCAATGAAAAGTAAATATAAAAACATTTTCTTGAACAGTATGCTAGCAGCAGTGAACAGAGGCATAGGTGTGAAAGGTCTTCAAAAGGAGTTTAGCATAAAGGATGCTATATGTGCTGTTGCCAATGCTTAGAACACAGTGATTAAAGACAAAATTGTGCATGCCCGGCACAACCTCTGGCCTGCAACTATGTTCAGTGATGGCCATGAGCAAGGTGGTAACTTTGAAGAATTTGTATGTCAAGTGAGAAAAAAAAATGTCAGACCTCCTTAGATATGCAAAAAGTACACCTTTAGAGTCCAAACAGTAAATTGGAGGAAGTGGATATTGAGGACGTTTTTAACATCAATAATAAGGCTCCAGTTGTTCATTCATTATCCGATAGTGAAATAGCCAAAATGATTCTGAATAAAGGTGATTATGGTAATGGTGACTAAGAAGATGATGTTATTAACATTGCAGAAAAAGTCCCTATAGGGTATATGGTGAAAATGTGTATCGGGCATATTGAAGGACTATAGAAGCATGCATTTGTAACAGAACAAGAAACCATGCCAGTTTATAAAATCAAAGAGAGACTTCTAAGATCAAAGCCATTGTTATTGAGGCAGACGATTCTGGAGGAAACATTTGAAAAAGCCTTCCATTTGAATGCCTCCTCATCCCTAAAGGACCCACTTCCTGGTCTCTCAAATGCCTGTGAGGTTTCTTCTCACCTAAAACACTAAGATACAGTGTACAGGAACCTTTTGGTCAAAACACAGCATCATAGGTGGAGACTGGAAGCCTGTTGTTGCATGGTTGTGTGTTGTTGCTGTTGTTTAACATGTGTGATAATACCTGTTAAAATCACAGGTGTGATTTAATACCTGTGATACAGGTATTCTGGTGATGGTATCTGAATGCATTATTTTTTCAATGTATATTAATGGTATGTCATATTTTTCTAAGGTATGATGTGTGAATAAGTGTAAGAAAATGATTGATCATCAGGGGCATACAAATTCAAAGTCAGGAATAATGGTGATGCTGAACAACCACAGATAATCCACATGGGTGGCTGAGATAGTGACATCTTTACTTTCTGATGGTTCAATATAAACAAACTTTGGTCCACGCATAAAATTATTAAAACATTGTATAAAATTATTTTCAGGGTATGTGTATAATATGTATAGGAAACATAAATGAATTTCAC